>NC_091366.1:12263249-12563249 GCF_038502225.1 Cherax quadricarinatus
CTCTCCTCCTGATGATCTTTTCCATGACCCTGCATACTATACACGTTAGTGATACAGGTCTGTAGTTTAGTGCCTCATGTCTGTCTCCCTTTTTAAAAATTGGGACTACATTTGACATCTTCCATACCTCAGGGAGTTGCCCAGTTTCAAATGATGTGTTGAAGATCTTTGTTAACGGTACACACAATATCTCTGCTCCCTCTTTAAGGATCCACGGAGAGATGTTGTCTGGTCCCACCGCCTTTGAGGTGTCAAGTTCGCATAGCAGCTTCTTCACCTCCTCCTTGGTTATATGTACCTCATCCAGCACTTGCTGGTGCACCCCCCTGCTCTGATTTCCTTGAGTCCTACTGGTTTCCACTGTAAATACTTCTTTAAATCTTGTGTTGAGCTCCTGACATACCTCCCGGTCGTTCCTTGTGAATTCCCCATCACCCTTCCTCAGTCTGATTACCTGGTCCTTGACTGTTGTTATCCTCCTGATGTGGCTGTACAACAGCTTCGGGTCAGTCTTGACTTTCGATGCTATGTCATTTTCGTATTGCCGCTGAGCCTCCCTTCTTATCTGTGCATATTCGTTTCTGGCTCTTCGGCTAATCTCTTTATTTTCCTGAGTTCTCTGTCTTCTGTACCTTTTCCATTCTCTAGTACACCTAGTTTTTGCCTCCCTACACCTTTGGGTGAACCAAGGACTCGTTCTGTTCTTCCCATTATTTCTGTTTGCCTTGGGAACAAACCTCTCCTCTGCCTCCTTGCATTTTGCTGCCACATAGTCCATCATTTCTTGTACTGGTTTTCCTATCAGTTCCCTCTCCCACTGAATGTCTTGAAAGAAGTTCCTCAAGCCTGAGTATTTCCCCCTTTTGTAGTTTGGTTTTTACCACCCTACTCCTGCTGCTCTCTCCACTTGGAGCTCAACTATGTAGTCGAAGCACAGAACCACATGATCACTAGCTCCCAGGGGCCTTTCATACATGATATCCTCGATGTCAGAACTACTCAAGGTGAATACAAGGTCCAGTCTTGCTGGTTCATCCTCTCCTCTCTCTCTGGTAGTGTCTCTAACATGTTGATGCATGAAGTTTTCCAGTACCACATCCATCATCTTGGCTCTCCATGTTTCGAGACCCCCATGGGGCTCCAGGTTTTCCCAGTCAATCTCCTTGTGATTGAAATCACCCATAACTAGTAACTTTGCTCCCCCCATGTGTGCTCTCCTGGCCACCTCGGCTAGTGTGTCGACCATTGCTCTGTTGCTCTCATCGTATTCTTCTCTTGGCCTCCTGCAGTTCTGTGGTGGGTTGTACATTACTGCAATTATCACCTTATGTCCCTCAGACTGGATTGTTCCTACTAAGTAGTCCCTTTCGCCCGTGCCATCCATTCCTTCCATTTTCTCAAACTCCCACTGGTTTTTAATGAGCAGTGCAACTCCTCCTCCCCCTCTCCTCCCTCTGAATCTGTTATTATTCTGGTGAGTTTTGTTTCTGTGAGTGCTATTATGTCTGGGGAAGTCTCCTTGATTCTTTCGTGCCACTCCTCATACTTATTTGTTATTCCATCTGCATTTGTATACCACACCTTCAACTTCTTTTCTAAGATTGTGGTCTGGGAGGTGTATTGGGGTTGGGGAAGTGGGAGACCTGATAAGGAACTATGGGTGGTTGCTGTGGGGGTGGTGTTTGTAATGCAGTGGGTGGGGGCATTGGATGTGGCATGGGTGTTTTGGTTTAGTGTTTGGTTGCACTGGGGTTGACCTGGTTGGGAGGCTTCTGTAGGAAGTTGTGAGGGAGGCTGTATTTGATCTTCCTGTGTCTGGGATCTCCTGTCTGTCTTCTCCATCCCCTCTCTTTCCTCCTTTCGCCTTTGTACCATCTCTCTCTGTTTCTGCCTTTCTGCTTGTGTTCTGTCGCGGTCGAGATACACCTTCCTGTATGCCGGCATGTCCCTTAATCGTGCTTTCTCCTGCAGGATTCTGTTCCGAGTCGATTCTGCCTTGAAGGTCACTTTCACTGGCCGGGTTCTTGTGTGTGTGTGTGTGTGTGTGTTTGTGTGTTAGTTATTTTGTCCTAGGCACATGTCGATTAGACACTAGGCCTGTAGTATATGCGTGCGTGTGTGTGTGTGTGTGTGTGTGTGTGTGTGTGTGTGTGTGTGTGTGTGTGTGTGTGTGTGTGTGTGTGTGTGTGTAACAGGAGTGGCGAGCTACGAGACACCTTATAACAGTCCCGTTACCTGCCCACCGGTGTAACGACGCACTTCCCTCGCTGTCGCCTCCACCACCACCCTTCCTCCTGCATATTTCTCCTCCCTTCATTCTTCTTCCTGTGTCTTAATCCTCTTTCATTATTTACTGCTGCTTTCGTCTACCTTTTATATACGAGACGTATTACGTAAATATCCTAAATTTGCTTGCAACAGATATAGTAAATTGTTGATGTAAATCCAGATGTACTCCTGTTAGCCCCTTTGAGGAGTAATTCGTAGGCCTCTGGTGTATCCATATACTCTTGAGCAGCCATCCACAGGATGGATATGCTGTGCACAATAAACTAGCCACTACCATCCACAGGATGGATATGTTGTGCACAATAAACTAGCCACTACCACCCACAGGATGGATATGTGGAGCACAATAAACTAGCCACTACCATCCACAGGATGGATATGTGGTGCACAATAAACTAGCCACTACCATCCACAGGACGGATATGTTGTGCACAATAAACTAGCCACTACCATCCACAGGATGGATATGAGGTGCACAATATACTAGCCACTACGATCCACAGGATGGATATGAGGTACACAACAAACTAGCCACTACCATCCACAGGATGGATATGAGGTACACAATAAACTAGCCACTACCATCCACAGGATGGATATGAGGTGCACAATATACTAGCCACTACCATCCACAGGATGGATATGTTGTGCACAATGAACTAGCCACTACCATCCACAGGATGGATATGAGGTACACAACAAACTAGCCACTACCATCCACAGGATGGACATGAGGTACACAACAAACTAGCCACTACCATCCACAGGATGGATATGGGGTACACAATAAACTAGCCACTACCATCCACAGGATGGATATGGGGTACACAATAAACTAGCCACTACCATCCACAGGATGGATATGAGGTACACAACAAACTAGCCACTACCATCCACAGGATGGATATGCTGTGCACAATAAACTAGCCACTACCATCCACAGGATGGATATGAGGTACACAATAAACTAGCCACTACCATCCACAGGAAGGATATGAGGTACACAACAAACTAGCCACTACCATCCATTGGATGGATATGCTGTGCACAATAAACTAGCCACTACCATCCACAGGATGTATATGATGTGCACAACAAACTAGCCACTACCATCCACAGGATGGATATGAGGTACACAATAAACTAGCCACTACCATCCACAGGATGGATATGGGGTACACAACAAACTAGCCACTACCATCCACAGGATGGATATGGGGTACACAACAAACTAGCCACTACCATCCACAGGATGGATATGGGGTACACAATAAACTAGCCACTACCATCCACAGGATGGATATGGGGTACACAATAAACTAGCCACTACCATCCACAGGATGGATATGGGGTACACAATAAACTAGCCACTACCATCCACAGGATGGATATGGGGTACACAATAAACTAGCCACTACCATCCACAGGATGGACATGAGGTACACAATAAACTAGCCACTACCATCCACAGGATGGATATGGGGTACACAATAAACTAGCCACTACCATCCACAGGATGGACATGAGGTACACAATAAACTAGCCACTACCATCCACAGGATGGATATGGGGTACACAATAAACTAGCCACTACCATCCACAAGATGGACATGAGGTACACAACAAACTAGCCACTACCATCCACAGGATGGATATGAGGTACACAACAAACTAGCCACTACCATCCACAGGATGGATATGGGGTACACAATAAACTAGCCACTACCATCCACAGGATGGATATGGGGTACACAATAAACTAGCCACTACCATCCACAGGATGGATATGAGGTACACAATAAACTAGCCACTACCATCCACAGGATGGATATGGGGTACACAATAAACTAGCCACTACCATCCACAGGATGGATATGGGGTACACAATAAACTAGCCACTACCATCCACAGGATGGATATGGGGTACACAATAAACTAGCCACTACCATCCACAGGATGGACATGAGGTACACAATAAACTAGCCACTACCATCCACAGGATGGATATGGGGTACACAATAAACTAGCCACTACCATCCACAAGATGGACATGAGGTACACAACAAACTAGCCACTACCATCCACAGGATGGATATGAGGTACACAACAAACTAGCCACTACCATCCACAGGATGGACATGAGGTACACAACAAACTAGCCACTACCATCCACAGGATGGATATGGGGTACACAATAAACTAGCCACTACCATCCACAGGATGGATATGGGGTACACAATAAACTAGCCACTACCATCCACAGGATGGATATGAGGTACACAATAAACTAGCCACTACCATCCACAGGATGGATATGGGGTACACAATAAATTAGCCACTACCATCCACAGGATGGATATGGGGTACACAATAAACTAGCCACTACCATCCACAGGATGGATATGGGGTACACAATAAACTAGCCACTACCATCCACAGGATGGATATGGGGTACACAATAAACTAGCCACTACCATCCACAGGATGGATATGAGGTACACAATAAACTAGCCACTACCATCCACAGGATGGATATGGGGTACACAATAAACTAGCCACTACCATCCACAGGATGGATATGGGGTACACAATAAACTAGCCACTACCATCCACAGGATGTATATGAGGTACACAATAAACTAGCCACTACCATCCACAGGATGGATATGGGGTGCACAATAAATTAGCCACTACCATCCACAGGATGGATATGGGGTACACAATAAACTAGCCACTACCATCCACAGGATGGATATGGGGTACACAATAAACTAGCCACTACCATCCACAGGATGGATATGAGGTACACAATAAACTAGCCACTACCATCCACAGGATGGGTATGAGGTACACAATAAACTAGCCACTACCATCCACAGGATGTATATGAGGTACACAATAAACTAGCCACTACCATCCACAGGATGTATATGAGGTACACAATAAACTAGCCACTACCATCCACAGGATGTATATGAGGTACACAATAAACTAGCCACTACCATCCACAGGATGGATATGAGGTACACAATAAACTAGCCACTACCATCCACAGGATGGATATGAGGTACACAATAAACTAGCCACTACCATCCACAGGATGGATATGAGGTACACAATAAACTAGCCACTACCATCCACAGGATGGATATGAGGTACACAATAAACTAGCCACTACCATCCACAGGATGGATATGAGGTACACAATAAACTAGCCACTACCATCCACAGGATGGGTATGAGGTACACAATAAACTAGCCACTACCATCCACAGGATGGATATGAGGTACACAATAAACTAGCCACTACCATCCACAGGATGGATATGAGGTACACAATAAACTAGCCACTACCATCCACAGGATGGATATGAGGTACACAATAAACTAGCCACTACCATCCACAGGATGGATATGGGGTACACAATAAACTAGCCACTACCATCCACAGGATGGATATGAGGTACACAATAAACTAGCCACTACCATCCACAGGATGGATATGGGGTACACAATAAACTAGCCACTACCATCCACAGGATGGATATGAGGTACACAATAAACTAGCCACTACCATCAACAGGATGGATATGAGGTACACAATAAACTAGCCACTACCATCCACAGGATGGATATGAGGTACACAATAAACTAGCCACTACCATCCACAGGATGGATATGGGGTACACAATAAACTAGCCACTACCATCCACAGGATGGATATGAGGTACACAATAAACTAGCCACTACCATCCACAGGATGGATATGGGGTACACAATAAACTAGCCACTACCATCCACAGGATGGATATGAGGTACACAATAAACTAGCCACTACCATCCACAGGATGGATATGATGTACACAATAAACTAGCCACTACCATCCACAGGATGGATATGAGGTACACAATAAACTAGCCACTACCATCCACAGGATGGATATGTGGTACACAATAAACTAGCCACTACCATCCACAGGATGGATATGAGGTGCACAATAAACTAGCCACTACCATCAACAGGATGGATATGAGGTACACAATAAACTAGCCACTACCATCCACAGGATGGATATGAGGTACACAATAAACTAGCCACTACCATCCACAGGATGTATATGAGGTACACAACAAACTAGCCACTACCATCCACAGGATGGATATGAGGTGCACAATAAACTAGCCACTACCATCCACAGGATGGATATGAGGTACACAATAAACTAGCCACTACCATCCACAGGATGGGTATGAGGTACACAATAAACTTTCTCTTAAAATTTAAACTGAGGTGAGTGACGGGGTGACAGTATTTACTTGGTGACGCTGGTACGCACACATTACTATTTTATCTACACACGTACATTACAGTGGCTACTACTGGTAAGGCTGGTAAGGACACGTACCAGTGTCTACACACGTACATTACAGTGACTACTACTTGTGAGGCTGGTAAGGACACGTACCAGTGTCTACACACGTACATTACAGTGACTACTACTGGTGAGGCTGGTAAGGACACGTACCAGTGTCTACACACGTACATTACAGTGACTACTACTGGTGAGGCTGGTAAGGACACGTACCAGTGTCTACACACGTACATTACAGTGACTACTACTGGTGAGGCTGGTAAGGACACGTACCAGTGTCTACATACGTACATTACAGTGACTACTACTGGTGAGGCTGGTAAGGACACGTACCAGTGTCTACACACGTACATTACAGTGACTACTACTAGTAAGGCTGGTACGGACATGTGTCAGTGTCTACACACGTACATTACAGTGGCTACTACTGTTGAGGCTGGTACGGACACGTACCAGTGTCTACACATGTACATTACAGTGGCTACTACTGGTGAGGCTGGTACGGACACGTACCAGTGTCTACACACGTACATTAAAGTGACTACTACTGGTGAGGTTGGTACGGACACGTACCAGTGTCTACACACGTACAATACAATGACTACTACTTGTGAGGCTGGTACGGACACATACCAGTGTCTACACACGTACATTACAGTGACTACTACTGGTGAGGCTGGTACGGACACGTACCAGCGTCTACACACGTACATTACAGTGGCTACTACTGTTGAGGCTGGTACGGACACGTACCAGCGTCTACATACGTACATTACAGTGGTTACTACTGATGAGGCTTGCACGGACACATACCAGCGTCTACACACGTACTAACGTACAGTTTCTACCTATGCATTTAATATTCTTGAACATGACGCACGAACACGGTGTACAGTTATCATGTTTGGATCATCAGTCACTATTATGACCCCGAACGACTGAGCACTTCCCCGTTATTCCTTATAACTATAGAATTAAATCAGGAAACAGTGTCAACTGTAACACACTAGGAAGGTAAATATCATGTGGCTCCATGATCGATGTTGACGCTATCTAGAATATTAGCTATAGGCTGTCTCAGAGTGTTTATACTCAGTGGCGGCTCGTCCATAGGAGCTGCAGAGCTGCAGTCCCCCCAGATGCTCATTGCCAGACGTGTGACTTACCAACTTTACGCTAAAATAATTTGCAACTGACAAATATATTACGGGAAAAATCTGTTGTATGTTGTTTTCAATGTATTTATAAGCGAATTTTTAATTTGTTTGTTGAAACGAGATAAAATTATTAAAAATAGAAGTGTGACGCAGTACGATAGTATAGGTATTACTGGCGTTACGAGCCGCCACTGTTTACACTCTGTTTACAATGTACTGAGGTTGGAGAAAATAATGTGAAAACCTTGTTATTTTACATTTTATATTTTCAATATGGAGTTGGTCCTCAATTTGCTGCTAAAACAGCACCAATTCCTCGAGGAATTGATTCATATAACATTTGAATAATATCCAGGGGAATTTTTAGTCATTCCTCAAGCATATCGTTTTCTAACTCTTCCAAAAACGACGGTGGAGGAAATCTCTTCCTGACTTGTTGTTCCAACTGACCTCACAGATGCTCCATAATATGTATCCGGTGACTGTGGAGACCAGTCCATCACACGGGAGTACAAGGCAGTGTACGGGAGTATATAAGAGAACAGATGACAGCTAGTCGTAAATAACTAAGATAGATGCTGACAGTTTATGTGAGTATGAAGGAAGAGTGGCGCTGATAGCAGCTTGGAACACCTTAAATCAACAGACAACACTGGATGTGAGAGGAAACACTGAAGGTTCACACTTTCTGAGCTACGATCACTCACATCTCTTCTTTAAACACTATTGTAAAAGTTTTTTTATGGCACATTCTAGTCCAGCTAGTCTAGGTAGTAGGTTGGTAGACAGCAACCACCCAGGGAAGTACTACCGTCCTGCCAGATGACTGTGAAACAAAAACCTGTAACTGTTTTGCATGATGGTAGGATTGCTGGTTTCTTTTTCTGTCTCATAAACACACTAGATAACAGGGATATCTTGCTACTCCTACTTACACTTTGGTCACACTTCACAGACACGCACATGCATATATATATATACATACATCTAGGTTTTTCTCCTTTTTCTAAATAGCTCTTGTTCTTTTTTATTTCTTCTATTGTCCATGGGGAAGTGGAAAAGAATCTTTCCTCCGTAAGCCATGCGTGTCGTATGAGGCGACTGAAATGCTGGGAGCAATGGGCTAGTAACCCCTTCTCCTGTATACATTTACTAAAAAAGAGAAGAAGAAAAACTTTATAAAATTGGGATGCTTAAATGTGCGTGGATGTAGTGCGGATGACAAGAAACAGATGATTGCTGATGTTATGAATGAAAAGAAGTTGGATGTCCTGGCTCTAAGCGAAACAAAGCTGAAGGGGGTAGGAGAATTTCAGTGGGGGGAAATAAATGGGATTAAATCTGGAGTATCTGAGAGAGTTAGAGCAAAGGAAGGGGTAGCAGTAATGTTAAATGATCAGTTATGGAAGGAGAAAAGAGAATATGAATGTGTAAATTCAAGAATTATGTGGATTAAAGTAAAGGTTGGATGCGAGAAGTGGGTCATAATAAGCGTGTATGCACCTGGAGAAGAGAGGAATGCAGAGGAGAGAGAGAGATTTTGGGAGATGTTAAGTGAATGTATAGGAGCCTTTGAACCAAGTGAGAGAGTAATTGTGGTAGGGGACCTGAATGCTAAAGTAGGAGAAACTTTTAGAGAGGGTGTGGTAGGTAAGTTTGGGGTGCCAGGTGCAAATGATAATGGGAGCCCTTTGATTGAACTTTGTATAGAAAGGGGTTTAGTTATAGGTAATACATATTTTAAGAAAAAGAGGATAAATAAGTATACACGATATGATGTAGGGCGAAATGACAGTAGTTTGTTGGATTATGTATTGGTAGATAAAAGACTGTTGAGTAGACTTCAGGATGTACATGTTTATAGAGGGGCCACAGATATATCAGATCACTTTCTAGTTGTAGCTACACTGAGAGTAAAAGGTAGATGGGATACAAGGAGAATAGAAGCATCAGGGAAGAGAGAGGTGAAGGTTTATAAACTAAAAGAGGAGGCAGTTAGGGTAAGATATAAACAGCTATTGGAGGATAGATGGGCTAATGAGAGCATAGGCAATGGGGTCGAAGAGGTATGGGGTAGGTTTAAAAATGTAGTGTTAGAGTGTTCAGCAGAAGTTTGTGGTTACAGGAAAGTGGGTGCAGGAGGGAAGAGGAGTGATTGGTGGAATGATGATGTAAAGAGAGTAGTAAGGGAGAAAAAGTTAGCATATGAGAAGTTTTTACAAAGTAGAAGTGATGCAAGGAGGGAAGAGTATATGGAGAAAAAGAGAGAGGTTAAGAGAGTGGTGAAGCAATGTAAAAAGAGAGCAAATGAGAGAGTGGGTGAGATGTTATCAACAAATTTTGTTGAAAATAAGAAAAAGTTTTGGAGTGAGATTAACAAGTTAAGAAAGCCTAGAGAACAAATGGATTTGTCAGTTAAAAATAGGAGAGGAGAGTTATTAAATGGAGAGTTAGAGGTATTGGGAAGATGGAGGGAATATTTTGAGGAATTGTTAAATGTTGATGAAGATAGGGAAGCTGTGATTTCGTGTATAGGGCAAGGAGGAATAACATCTTGTAGGAGTGAGGAAGAGCCAGTTGTGAGTGTGGGGGAAGTTCGTGAGGCAGTAGGTAAAATGAAAGGGGGTAAGGCAGCCGGGATTGATGGGATAAAGATAGAAATGTTAAAAGCAGGTGGGGATATAGTTTTGGAGTGGTTGGTGCAATTATTTAATAAATGTATGGAAGAGGGTAAGGTACCTAGGGATTGGCAGAGAGCATGCATAGTTCCTTTGTATAAAGGCAAAGGGGATAAAAGAGAGTGCAAAAATTATAGGGGGATAAGTCTGTTGAGTGTACCTGGTAAAGTGTATGGTAGAGTTATAACTGAAAGAATTAAGAGTAAGACGGAGAATAGGATAGCAGATGAACAAGGAGGCTTTAGGAAAGGTAGGGGGTGTGTGGACCAGGTGTTTACAGTGAAACATATAAGTGAACAGTATTTAGATAAGGCTAAAGAGGTCTTTGTGGCATTTATGGATTTGGAAAAGGCGTATGACAGGGTGGATAGGGGGGCAATGTGGCAGATGTTGCAAGTGTATGGTGTAGGAGGTAGGTTACTGAAAGCAGTGAAGAGTTTTTATGAGGATAGTGAGGCTCAAGTTAGAGTATGTAGGAAAGAGGGAAATTTTTTCCCAGTAAAAGTAGGCCCTAGACAAGGATGTGTGATGTCACCGTGGTTGTTTAATATATTTATAGATGGGGTTGTAAGAGAAGTAAATGCGAGGGTCTTGGCAAGAGGCGTGGAGTTAAAAGATAAAGAATCACACACAAAGTGGGAGTTGTCACAGCTGCTGTTTGCTGATGACACTGTGCTCTTGGGAGATTCTGAAGAGAAGCTGCAGAGATTGGTGGATGAATTTGGTAGGGTGTGCAAAAGAAGAAAATTAAAGGTGAATACAGGAAAGAGTAAGGTTATGAGGATAACAAAAAGATTAGGTGATGAAAGATTGGATATCAGATTGGAGGGAGAGAGTATGGAGGAGGTGAATGTATTCAGATATTTGGGAGTGGACGTGTCAGCGGATGGGTCTATGAAAGATGAGGTGAATCATAGAATTGATGAGGGAAAAAGAGTGAGTGGTGCACTTAGGAGTCTGTGGAGACAAAGAACTTTGTCCTTGGAGGCAAAGAGGGGAATGTATGAGAGTATAGTTTTACCAACGCTCTTATATGGGTGTGAAGCGTGGGTGATGAATGTTGCAGCGAGGAGAAGGCTGGAGGCAGTGGAGATGTCATGTCTGAGGGCAATGTGTGGTGTGAATATAATGCAGAGAATTCGTAGTTTGGAAGTTAGGAGGAAGTGCGGGATTACCAAAACTGTTGTCCAGAGGGCTGAGGAAGGGTTGTTGAGGTGGTTCGGACATGTAGAGAGAATGGAGCGAAACAGAATGACTTCAAGAGTGTATCAGTCTGTAGTGGAAGGAAGGCGGGGTAGGGGTCGGCCTAGGAAGGGTTGGAGGGAGGGGGTAAAGGAGGTTTTGTGTGCGAGGGGCTTGGACTTCCAGCAGGCATGCGTGAGCGTGTTTGATAGGAGTGAATGGAGACAAATGGTTTTTAATACTTGACGTGCTGTTGGAGTGTGAGCAAAGTAACATTTATGAAGGGGTTCAGGGAAACCGGCAGGCCGGACTTGAGTCCTGGAGATAGGAAGTACAGTGCCTGCACTCTGAAGGAGGGGTGTTAATGTTGCAGTTTAAAAACTGTAGTGTAAAGCACCCTTCTGGCAAGACAGTGATGGAGTGAATGATGGTGAAAGTTTTTCTTTTTCGGGCCACCCTGCCTTGGTGGGAATCGGCCAGTGTGATAATAATAAAAAAAAAAAAAAAAAAAAAAATAATAAAAAAAAAAAAAATTCTAGTCCAGCTTATGAAGACTCAGATTCACAGAAATAAATGAAAAGAATTTAAAGAAAAATGTTAAGATTTATTCTAAAAGCGTTTCCATTGTCCTTCCTTTTCTGATAGATAAATAAACAAATTATATATATATATATATATATATATATATATATATATATATATATATATATATATATATATATATATGTGTATATGTATGTATATATATGTATATGTATGTATATGTATGTATATATATGTATATATATGTATATATATGTATATATATACATATATATATATATATATATATATATATATATATATATATATATATATATATATATATATATATATATATATATATATATATATATATATATATATAATCTTTCTTTTTTTTTTTTTCAACAAGTCGGTCGTCTCCCACCGAGGCAGGGTGACCCAAAAAAAGAAAGAAAATCCCCAAAAAGAAAATACTTTCATCATCATTCAACACTTTCACCACACTCACACATTATCACCGCTTTTGCAGAGGTGCTCAGAATATAACAGTTTAGAAGCATATACGTATAGAGATACACAACATATCCCTCCAAACTGCCAATATCCCAAACCCCTCCTTTAAAGTGCAGGCAACATTGTACTTCCCATTTCCAGGACTCAAGTCCGACTATATGAAAATAACCGGTTTCCCTGAATCCCTTCACTAAATATTACCCTGCTCACACTCCAACAGATCGTCAGGTCCCAAGTGTGTGTGTGTGTGTGTGTGTGTGTGTGTGTGTGTGTGTGTGTGTGTGTGTGTGTGTGTGTGTGTGTGTGTGTGTGTGTGTGTGTGTGTGTGTGTGTGTGTGTGTGTGCGCGAGCGCCTGGAGGTACATCTCTCTCAGTGTACTGGCCTAAGCTGGTCAGATCCAATAGCTCAGGCCAGTAGGTGACTTGGACTTGCCTAGCATGGGCCAGTAGGCCTGTTGCAGTGCTCCTACTTTCTTATGTTCTTATGTACATTTAATGTACGCTAAGAGTTCCACACATCTACATGCATATACACTGAGAAATGCTGGTCTTTTAGTGTATATACACTATGATATATATATACCTCCAGGTGTATGTACACTGTATTTACACTGCAAGTTTTGCTTTAAGAACAACAAAGCACAATCGCCACACAGTGGCTTCATCAGTCCTATACAAAGAAGAATGGTGAAGATCAGGAGTTTGTGGTAATCAGAGCCCTCAGATCATTAATTCTCCACGCACCAACACCACTCTTAACAAAGTTATAATCCCTCCCAATAGCCAAGTTGCACTGAACTTTTCTAAAGTACTCTCCCAAGCTAACACCAGAGTCGTCATCACGACCAGCACTTCTATACAAGATCTAGCCAGGACAAAATCGAAGCACCATGAACCAGTCAATGCAGGGGTTTTCACTATACCTTGTGGAGGTTGTGACAGAATATACGTAGGTGATACAGCAAGGAACCTCGAAATATGTCTCAATGAACACAGTGCATGTAGGAACGATAACTTGAAAAACGCCTGCGTACAACACCGGAATTCCGCCAATCATCTCATGAAATCCAACGACTCCCGACTAGTGATTCAAGAACTTAATTTCCGTAGACGTAAATGCCTCGAATCATTAATCGCTATTTTTAACACAATTAAGTTAAATAAAGGCGGCTTCATCATCTATGAAGTATTAGCAAGAATTGTCCTCCAAACATAGTTGCTGCTGCTGATACTAAGACTACTACTGTTACTACCACAAGTATTACTACTACTATTGCTACCACAAGTATTACTATTACTACTACTACTACTACCACAACCACCACAATATTACTATTACTACTACTACTATTACTAGACTACCACAATATTACTATTACTACTACTACTACCACAAGTATTATAACTATAACTACTACCAGTATTACTACAATAACTATGCTGTGCCTTACACCTCATTCTAAAGCCTATATATATACCCTCTGTGTCTATGTATTGTTTACAATGGCTTGACAAAGCTCCTGGAGAGCGAAACGTTGCCACAATAAAATGTCGCATTAGTTGCACTTGTAATAACATCAAGAATATTGTTAAGTAAAATGACACAACACTCCTCACACCTCACATCTCATGCCACAATCTCACATCTTCCCTCACAATTTCACATCTTCCCTCACAATCTCACTTTACAAGTTACACCTCACATCCAACTCACACCTCACACCTTATACCTCACATCTCACACTTCCTTCACCCCTACCTAACACGCCACCAATCCTTCTACACCAAGCCATCACCCACTCCCCCTCACCCATCATCTCCCCCACACCCTAATCCCCCCACCCTCACTCACCTGTGGTCAGTAACAAGTACGTTCACCTGTACGCTGATGTCTCCTGCCTAACTTTACTTCCAGAGTAAATACTTCACCTTCATTCACAACTACGATATTTAGCACTGTTATAGTGTGTGTGTGTGCACTCACCTATTTGTGGTTGCAGGGGTCTAGTCATAGCTCCTGGTCCCGCTTCTTCGCTGGTCGCTACTAGGTCCACTCTCTCCCTGAGCTTTATCGTATCTCTTCTTAAAACTATGTATGGATCCTGCCTCCACTAAATCACTCTCAAGATTGTTCCACTTCCTAATAACTATATGGCTTTAAAAATACTTCCTAACATCCCAATCCCATCTCTGAAACATCCTGTCCCTATCCACCTTGTCAATTCTTCTCAATATTTTATGTCGATATCATGTCCAACTATCCCTCCAGTCCTCCAATATCGTCAGATTGATTTCCCTCAACCTCTCCTCGTAGGACAGATCCCTTAGTTCGGGGACTAGTCTTGTTGCAAACCTTCGTACTTTCTCTAATTTCTTGACGTGCTTGACAAGGTGTGGGTTCCACACTAATGCTGCATACTCCAATGTGGACCTGACGTACACGGTGTACAGTCTTGAATGATTCCTTACTCAGGTGTCGAAACGCTATTCTCAGGTCTGTCAGGCGCCCATATGCTGCAGCAGTTATTTGGATAATGTGCACATACAAAACAAGTGACTTGACCACCAGTTGTTCTGACTACCGGCTCCTTCCTTGAAGGTCAACTACCCACCGATCACATAGTAAGCATGTGAAGACAGCATGCTGGGTACATACCAAATATATATTCAGTAAATGACCTGCATATACATGATGACACACCCTTCGCATATGTAAATCATCCAGAAACACTGGCGACCAAAACTACGCGAGCGCACACACACACACACACACACACACACTTGCTGGAGGATGAACCAGCAAGACTGGACCTTGTATTCACCTTGAGTAGTTCGGACATCGAGGATATCATGTATGAAAGGCCCCTGGGAGCTAGTGATCATGTGGTTCTGTGCTTCGACTACATAGTTGAGCTCCAAGTGGAGAGAGTAGCAGTATGGCTGGGAAAAAACAAACTACAAAAGGGGGAACTACTCAGGCATGAGGAACTTTATTCAAGACATTCAGTGGGAGAGGGAACTGACAGGAAAACCAGTACAAGAAATGGTGGAATATGTGGCAAAAAAATGCAAGGAGACAGAGGAGAGGTTTGTTCCCAAGGGAAACAGAAATAATGGGAAGAACAGAACGAGTCCTTGGTTCACCCAAAGGTGTAGGGAGGCAAAAACTAGGTGTACTAGAGAATGGAAAAGGTACAGAAGACAGAGAACTCAGGGAAATAAAGAAATTAGCCGAAGAGCCAGAAACGAATGTGCACAGATAAGAAGGGAGGCTCAGAGACAATATGAAAATGACATAGCATCAAAAGTAAAGACTGACCCGAAGCTGTTGTACAGCCACATCAGGAGGAAAACAACAGTCAAGGACCAGGTAATCAGACTGAGGAAGGGTGAAGGGGAATTCACAAGAAACGACCAAGAGGTATGTCAGGAGCTCAACACAAGATTTAAAGAGGTATTTACAGTGGAAACCAGTAGGACTCCAGGAAATCAGAACAGGGGGGCACACCAGCAAGTGCAGGATGAAGTACATATAACCAAGGAGGAGGTGAAGAAGCTGCTATGCGAACTTGACACCTCAAAGGCGGTGGGACCAGACAACATCTCTCCATGGGTCCTTAAAGAGGGAGCAGAGATATTGTGTGAGCCATTAACAAAGATCTTCAACACATCATTTGAAACTGGGCAACTCCCTGAGGTATGGAAAATGGCAAATGTAGTCCCAATTTTTAAAAAGGGAGACAGACATGAGGCACTAAACTACAGACCTGTATCACTAACGTGTATAGTATGCAAGGTCATGGAGAAGATCATCAGGAGGAGAGTGGTGGAGCACCTGGAAAGAAACAAGTGTATAATTGACAACCAGCACGGTTTCAGGGAAGGAAAATCCTGTGTCACAAACCTACTAGAGTTTTATGACAAGGTGACAGAAGTAAGACAAGAGAGAGAGGGGTGGATCGACTGCATATTTTTGGACTGCAAGAAGGCCTTCGACACAGTTCCTCACAAGAGGTTACTGCAAAAGCTAGAGGATCAGGCACACATAACAGGAAAGGCACTGCAATGGATCAGAGAATACCTGACAGGGAGGCAATAACGAGTCATGGTACGCGACGAGGTGTCAGAGTGGGCGCCTGTGACAAGCGGGGTTCCACAGGGGTCAGTCCTAGGACCTGTGCTGTTCTTGGTATATGTGAACGACATAACGGAAGGGATAGACTCAGAAGTGTCCTTGTTTGCAGATGATGCGAAGTTAATGAGAAGAATCAAATCGGATGAGGATCAGGCAGGACTACAAAGAGACCTGGACAAGCTACAAGCATGGTCCAGCAACTGGCTCCTTGAATTTAACCCTGCCAAATGCAAAGTCATGAAGATTGGGGAAGGGCAAAGAAGACCGCAGACACAGTATAGTTTAGATGGCCAAAGACTGCAAACCTCACTCAAGGAAAAAGATCTGGGGGTGAGTATAACACCAAGCATATCTCCTGAGGCGCACATCAATCAGATAACTGCTGCACCATACGGGCGCCTGGCAAACCTACGGATAGCGTTCCGATACCTCAGTAAGGATTCGTTTAAGACTCTGTATACCATTTACGTCAGGCCCATACTGGAGTATGCAGCACCAGTTTGGAATCCACACCTAGTCAAGCACGTCAAGAAATTAGAGAAGGTGCAAAGGTTTGCAACAAGACTAGTCCCAGAGCTACGGGGATTGTCCTACGAAGAAAAGTTGAGGGAAATCGGCCTGACGACACTGGAGAACAGGAAGGTCAGGGGAGACATGATAACGACATATAAAATACTGCGCGTAATAGACAAGGTGGACAAAGACGGGATGTTCCAGAGAAGGGACACAGTCACAAGAGGTCACAATTGGAAGTTGAAGACTCAGATGAATCAAAGGGATGTTAGGAAGTATTTCTTCAGTCATAGAGTAGTCAGGCCGTGGAATAGCCTAGAAAGTGACGTAGTGGAGGTGGGAACCATACATAGTTTTAAGGCGAGGTATGATAGAGCTCATGGGGCAGGGAGAGAGAGGACCTAGTAGCAATCAGCGAAGAGGCGGGGCCAGGAGCTGTGAATCGACCCCTGCAACCACAAATAGGTGAGTACAATTAGGTGAGTACACACACACACAGTAGCGTTCGGTGAAGAGGCGGAGCCAGGAGCTGAGTATCGACCCCTGCAACTACAATTAGGTGAGTACACACACACAAGCACAAGCACACACACAGGATATTCCAGAGAAGGGACACAGAAACAATTGGTCATAAATGGAAGTTGAAGACTCAGATGAATCAAATGGATGTTAGGAAGCATTTCTTCAATCATAGAGTTGTCAGGAAATGATAGTCTGGCAAGTGATGTAGTGGAGGCAGGAACCATACATAGTTTTAAGACTAGGTATAATAAAGTTCACGGGACAGGGGGAGAGAGGACCTAGTAGCGACCAGTGAAGAGGCTGGGCCAGGAGCTGAGTCTCTACCCCTGCAACCAGAATTAGGAGAGTATACACACACACACACACACACACACACACACACACACACACACAAGCAGGCAGAGGAGAGGTTTGTTCCTGAAGGCAAGAGAAATAATGGGAAGACCAGAACGAGCCCTTGGTTTACCCGAAGGTGTAGGGAGGCAAAAACTAAGTGCGCTAGAGAATCGAAAAAGTACAGAAGACAAAGGACCCAGGAAAATAGAGAGATTAGTCGAAGAGCCAGAAACGAGTATGCACAGATAGGGAGGGAGGCCCAGCGACAGTACGAAAACGACATAGCATCGAAAGTCAAGTCTAACCCGAAGCTGTTGTATAGCCACATCAGGAGGAAGACAACAGTCAAGGACCAGGTAATCAGGCTGAAGGAAAAAGGTGGGGATATCACAAGAAACGATCAAGAAGTATGTGAGGAGCTCAACATAAGATTTAAAGAAGTATTTACAATGGACACAGGAAGGACTCCAGAAAGACGGAGAGGTTGGGTACACCAACAAATAATACACCAACAAGTGCTGGACGAAATACACACAACCGAGGAGGAGGAGAAGAGGCTGCTAAGTGAACTAGATACCTCAAAGGCAGTGGGACCAGACATCTTTCCGTGGGTCCTGAGAGAGGAGGCAAATATGCTGTGTGTGCCACTAACAACAATCTTCAGCACATCCATTGAAACTGGACAACTACCTGAGGTGTGGAAGACGGTAAATGTAGTCCCAGTTTTTAAGACAAGAGACAGACAGGCAGCATTAAACTACAGACCAATGTCTCTAACACGTATAGTATGCAAAGTCGTGGAGAAGGTTATCAGAAGAGTGGTGGAGCACCTAGAAAGGAACAAGCTTATACACGACAACCAGCACGGTTTCAGGGAAGGGAAATCCTGTGCCACAAACCTACTGGAGTTTTATGACAAGGTAAGACAAGAGATTGCATTTTCTTGGACTGTAAGAAGGCGTTTGACACAGTTCCACACAAGAGATTAGTGCAAAAAGCTAGAGGTTCAGGCATGCATAACAGGAAAGGCACTGCAATGGATCACAGAATACCTGACAATGAGGCAACCACGGGTCATGGTTGCCTCATATCTTGCTCTGAGTGGGCGCCTGTGACGAGCGGGGTTCCACACGGGTCAGTCCTCGTACCTGTGCTGTTTCTGGTATATGTGAATGACATGCCGGAAGGGATAGACTCAGGAGTGTCCCTGTCTGCAGATGATGTGAAGTTAATGAGAATTAAATCGGATGAGGAGAAGGCAGGACCACATAAGGACCTGGACAGGTTGCAAGCCTGGTCCAGCAACTGGCTCCTGGGATTTGATCCCCGTCAAATGCAAAGTCATGAAGATCGGGGAAGGGAAAAGAAGACCACAGACAGAGTACAGGCTAAGGGGCCAGACTGCAAACCTCACTTAAGGAAAAGGATCTTGGGGTGAGTATAATACCGAGCACATCTGAGGCGCACATCAACTAGATAACTGCTGCAGCATATGGGCGCCTGGCAATCCTAAGAATAGCGTTCCGACACTTCAGTAAGGAATCGTTCAAGACTCTGTACACCGTGTACGTCAGGACCCATATTGGAGTATGTAGCACCAGTGTGAAACCCAGACCTGGTAAAGCGCGTCAATAAATTAAATTGCAAAGGTCGCAACAAGACAAGTCCCGGATCTAAGGAGAATGTCCTACGAAAAAGGTTAAGTGAGCGCTACAGATGGTTCCTAACAGCTAGGATGGATGTTTGGTAAGTGCACCAGCGAGACTGAGGGCAGCACTCTCAATACTATCAACAGCAGGAAAGCATCGAGATGCATGGTGGTACTGGACTGGTAGGCACATATAAGGTAACATAATTTCATATCTTGCTCTGTTGAAGAATTTTCCGCGACTCTGCGAAGAACTCTTTGGTTCACTTGGTTAGTTTTTATAGACAACCAGAAGTAAGGAACAGTGAAACAGAGTTAGCCCACGGAAAACCGCTCCTAGCTGATAGTGACACAGAGACCAAAATAAATTTCCTACCACCGGGAGGGTAGACGGGAGGTGGGGAGTGACAATTGCTATAATATTGTACCGATTCACCAGCGAGGAATAATTTCCTCAGGAGAAACGATTAAATTTCTCTTGACGCTGGTGCTAGTTGTACCATGACGTGGGTGTTAGTTGTACCATGACGTGAGTGTTAGTTGTACCATGACGTGGGTGCTAGTTGTACCATGACGTGGATGCTAGTTGTACCACGGTCTGATTGAAGCTAGGTCCAGCAGGGTTGCAGCACAACCACTGGCTGATAGTTGAGTGACCTGGAGATTCTTTTAATATTCTAATTGTTGTCTGGAAGCTAGCTGGCTAGGTCTGCCTAGGTTGCATCCCTGCTTGTGTTCAGGCTTCTTCCTTCTTGATAACCAATTCCTTCCTTAAGAGACTACAATTTTTAAAGGGGTGGAGGGGTAAGCCAGTGGAAGGCCTCGGTCAGATAACCAAAAGCTCCAGCGGCGGGTCATCATATGACTAAGACCCGCGTCAGGAAACACTTGTCCTGTTTCCTGACAAATCTTACCAAACCTAACCTTCTTTACGAGGCTGCTAGGATCCGTTGGTTGACCGTAGCAATAAGGGCACGTTGGCATGGTTTTCACTCTTGCAGGTAGCCTTGTACCTGCGCCCCTCCTCGCCACAATCAGAGCAGATCCTATCATCTATGTAGCAGTGGACAATATGGTGGCTGTACCTGTTGGACCACAACCTTATGCTGGCTTACCCGGCCCAACTAGTGCAAAATTAAGTGTCACATCGTAAGATGTGCTGAAGTACTTACTCTGAAGCACCTATTCACTCGGCAGCGCCTATTTACTCAGGGGACTGACCTGTAGCTCAGTGGTAGTGCTCGTGTCACGACCGAAAGGACGCAAGTTCAATTCCTAGGCTGGGACGTATAGAGGGTTAGTGGTGGTGGAGGATGGATGGAGGGGTGTAGGCGGTGACCGAGCAGTTGTTGGAGGAGGTGAGGAGGTGATTGGAGGTGAGAATAACAAAAAGGATTAAACACAAGGGTTCCAGTGGGAGAGGGTACAACAGGAGCGTGTGGAGGCTGAGCAGCTCTGGTGTAAGAGAACCACGGTCTTTGTTGGAAACTAAGTCGAGTCACTACCATAACATAGGAGAGGCCCTCCTCCTCCCCCCTGAAACAGCTGCGGGATGTATTGTCAGCTGCACAGCAGACCGGCCATTCTGCCGATCTACAGTGTTTGGCCAAAGCACCAGAAATATCTACATTATTGATGTGTCGGAAGCAATTCTAACACTTCTAAGCGTTGTCTTGCTATATAAACGGAGGCCGGAAGCTCCCAGCATTGGAAGGTTAGTTTGACAATGATGTTTGGATAATGTCTGTTACCTCGGTCAGGGCAAATATGGGAAGATTCTGAAGCTCAAAGTTGCTCGTGAATGTCCGAACCACATTGTAGTGTGCGGGATGAGGACAATGCATCAGTTCGAAATGAGGAAGGAATATCTTTGTATTGTGACGGGTGCCACCAAAAAAGCGGAGAGGCAAAAGATTTTCAACTTGTTTAGCATCCCACACTTGAGGACATGGCAGGAAATGTTTTGAGTGTGCTGCCAGTGTTATGGTCAATAAGGTAATTAGCAGGTGTCGTCGACTGAGGAGAAAAGAATTTCGTCCAGGAACATCTTTGAAATATGTTTAGGGAAGCGTATTCCTTAGGATATGGAGGAGTATCAGAAATAGTGTCAGGATCGTCAAGAATGGGTCGAGGTCGTATGGATGGCCGCTTCGAGCAAGTCTGTCCTGTGACATGCCAACAATCCAAAAAATTGAGGTGTTGTTGTGGGAGAAGTCGGGAGCAAGGTCAAAGTGGAGCGAAGGTCAGAAGTATCAAAATGATCAACTGGAAAGCCTATACCAGAATCAGGCAACAAGGTGTTGTCCAAAAGCAATACTGAGTTCGAAGAAAAGTCCGTTGGCTTGTCGGCATCATATGAGGGTCCCGATGGAGTAAGGACTCCGGGAGGAGGAAACTCTTCATAATTAACTTATTGTTTTATCTTTTTATTAAAAAAAAAAGGGAAAGAGGGGCAGTTTCAAGAACAAAAATAAGATTTTATGATCAGCTTCGGTGCGTCCAGTAGTACTGATGCTGCATGGAACGCATCATCTACCTTACTTGGTATACTAAGATCCCCAGTACACCAGAATCAAACAAGCTAGGCTCACCCAACAAGAGGTGGGCGACCGTAAAATTTGGGAGCCGTACAACCTTTGGCTGCCACCTTCCAGAATTGAAAGGCAGCCTCCAGGGATACTTGTGTCATCCAACAACACACAAAACCACTCAATGGAGCCCCAGAGAGCGGTCCAGCACATCCCCAAATAATCCAGTTCTCACGGTCAACAGCACCACCGGTGTTTTTGGGAGATTA
This sequence comes from Cherax quadricarinatus, assembly GCF_038502225.1. Taxonomy (NCBI): domain Eukaryota; kingdom Metazoa; phylum Arthropoda; class Malacostraca; order Decapoda; family Parastacidae; genus Cherax; species Cherax quadricarinatus. Next base: position 12,285,918 of record NC_091366.1, read on the forward strand.
TGAAGAGAAGTTACAAAGGTAGGTGAAGGAATTCTGGAGGGTATGTAAAATAAGGCAATTAAGAATGAAGACAGGAAAGAGCAAGGTGGTGAGAGTATCAAAAAATCTCGGCAACAAAAGACTGAATATAAGATCGGAGGGAGAAAGTAAATGTTTTTATATAACTTGGAGTGGACTTGTCGGTGGATGGTCCTGTGAGAGACGAAGTGAACCATAGAACTAACGAAGAGAAAAAGATGAGTGGTGCATTAAGGCATCTGCAGTGACCGAGAACTTTATACAGGGAGGCAAAAACAGAGAATGTACCAGAGTATAGTTGTACCAACACTTGTATAAGTGTGAAGAATGAGTTTTAAATACTGAAGCGTGGAAGAGGCTGGTGGCAGTGGAGACGCCGTGTTTAACATCAATATGTTGTGTGAACATTATGTAGACAATTCTGAGTTCGGAAATTAGGAGGTGTGAGATTACTAAATACATTATTCAGAGAGCTGAGGAGGAGTTGCTGGACTATGAACATTTAGAGGAGAAAAATAGGATGACTAAGAGGGCCTGTAAATTTGAGGTGGAGGGAAGGATGGGTGGGGGTCGTCCAAGAAAGGGTTGGGGGGAGGTGGTAGATGAAGAGTTGGAGGGAGGTGGTAGATGAAGGGATGGAGGGAGGTAGTAATGTTTTGAGTGCTAATGATTTGGACATCTAAAAGGCTTATGTGAGCGTGTTGGATAGGAGTGAGTGGAGGCAAGTGGTTTTTATATGACGTGCTGTTGGAGTGTAAGCACGGTCACATATATGAAGGGATTCAGGGAAACGGGTTAGCCGGACTTGAGTCCCTCAGGGTGCCTGCACTCTGAAGGAGGGGTGGGGATGTTACGGTTGGGAGGGGTATCTGAACTGTGGTACCAGTACTCTTTTGGCAAGACAGTGATTGAATGATGGTAAAAGTGTTTTCCTTTTCGTCGGGTCACCCTACCTCCTTGGGAGACGGCCGGTGTGTTAAAAAATTAAAAGGAATAATAATAATAATAATAATAATAATAATAATAATAATAATAGTAATAATAATAAGCAATACTACTACTACTACTAATCATAATACTACTACTACTACTAATCATACTACTACTACTACTACTACTACTACTAATAATAATAATACTTGTATGTATAATGTGAATAGCAACGGGCCCAGTACTGACTCCTGCGGAACGCCACTAATAACGGGCTCCCGTTCTGATTTCTCCTCATTTATGTAAACCCTCTGCTGCCCATGAGTCTGACATGCCTGGGTCCAGGAGATAATTTCTCCTCTTATACACAAGAACACAAGACTGACAGAGTAGTGCAACAGGCTTACTGACCCATGCCAGGCAAGTCTAACTCTCACCCACCCACACTCATGCACCTGTCCAACCTACATTCACGGACAGTCAAGGTTTTCTCTTCAATGACACTACTTGGATGTTTGTTCCACTCATCTACAACTCTGGTACTAAACCAGTACTTGTCTGTATCCTTCCAGTACTTCCTTGTATCTCTCCAGTGCTTCCTTACATCCTTCCAGTACTTCCCTATATCTTTCCAGTACTTCCCTGTATCTTGCCAGTACTTCCCTATATCCTTCCAGTACTTCCTTGTATCTTTCCAGTGCTTCCTTACATCCTTCCAGTACTTCCCTATATCTTTCCAGTACTTCCTTGTATCTTGCCAGTACTTCCCTATATCCTTCCAGTACGTCTTGTATCTTTCCAGTACTTCCTTACATCCTTTCAGTGCTTCTCTATATCCTTCCAGTACTTCCTTATATCTTTCCAGTACTTCCTTATACCCTTCCAGTACTTCCTTGTATCTTTCCAGTACTTCCCTATATTCTTCCTTACACTACTTCCCTACATCCTTCCAGTACTTCCCTATATCCTTCCAGTACTTCCTTACATCCTTCCAGTACTTCCCTACATCCTTCCAGTAGTTTCCTATATCCTTCCAGTACTTCCCTATTTCCTTTCTAAATCTAAATTTGTCCACCATAAAATAATTGCTGTGTGTCCAGTCTTGGTTTGATAATTTCAGCAGGTTATTTATAATTTATTATTTATTTCAGTGTTCCACTTGTAAACTTCAATCATATCCCCACAGTGCCCATACTCTATCCTCGTAAGATTTCTCATACATGATCAACATCGTCATACTTCTCTGTATGTTTTCCAGCACATCTACGGTGGCCCGTGACTTGGTGGGTAAGGCTCTCGCTTCACACGGTGAGGGTTCAGATTCGATTCCCAGCGAAGGTAGAAACATTGGGCGTGTTTCTTGGCATCGGTTGTCTATGTTCACCCATCAGTAAAATGGGTACCTGGGTGTTAGTGGACTGGTGTGGGTCGCATCCTGAGACAAAACTGACCTAATTTGAGGGAAATGCTCTGCATAACAAGCGGCTTTCTATATAGTAGTATGTCACTGATGTCAGCTATGGTTTGTATACCTTGTACATGTACTGGTAGTAAATAAAGTTATTATATTATTATTAATATGGAGAGCAGAACTGTGCGGCACAATATAAATGAGGCCTTACCAAGGTTACATAAGTTGAAGTATAACCTGAGAACTCTATTATTTATACTTCTTGATATGAAGCCAAAAATTATATTAGCTTTATCGTGAACAAATAGGCGTTCTGGTTAGCGGTAATATAAAGTTATGACAACACCGCATAAGTATTAGTGATAAAGCTAATTGAATTTTTGGCTTCATATGTATGTTTGGTAAGACCCCATGTATATTATGTTTGGTAAGACCCCATGTATATTATGTTTGGTAAGACCCCATGTATATTATGTTTGGTAAGACCCCATGTATATTATGTTTGGTAAGACCCCATGTATATTATGCTGCACAGGTCTGGTCACCACACATTACAAAATGAACTCTGATGTCCTGGAAAACAGAGAAGGATGATCATGTTGATCTTATGTATAAGAAATCTTTCTTACGATGACTGAGGCAACTGCAGTGATTCAATGATCCAGTCACGTCTTTCGAAGAGGCTTCGGATTGCATCTGAAATTAATGAGTCCATCATTTTCCCCCAACTGGTGGTTGTGGGGTGGTGATGGTGATGGTGGGATGGTGGTGATGGTGGTAGTGGGGTGGTGGTGTAGTGAACAAGTTGCCTGGTTTCGCCAGTGTGGGCAGCACAGGAGTCACTGTTGGTGGGAGTATATCCTGACCACCACCACCATCACCACTACCACCGCTCCAGCAGTCTCTTTCCCCGCTCCAACACACACACACACACACACACGCGCGCCATCTCCACCACACACCACCAGTCTTCACCTCACCAGAAAGCGAGAACGTTGACCAGTCTCACAGCTAAGAGCCCAACGTGTGTTACATCTCAACTCCTAGAAAATGCTGACGTTGTTGAAGAGACGTAGTGACTTGTGTACAGAAAATGTGGTGTTGTAGTGTGTTGAGTGTATAGTGAGGTGGGTGTAGAAGGGGTGTGAGACGACACAAGTGTAGCTATAGCCAGGAAGGTCAGTACCCTCATCCACCCAACCTGCCTGTATCTGACATACTTAGCCTGCCTGCAGGTGACACAGCTATCCTGCCTGCAGGTGACACAGCCATCCTGCCTGCAGGTGACACAGCCATCCTGCCTGCAGGTGATACAGCCATCCTGCCTGCAGGTAATACAACCATCCTGCCCGCAGGTGACACAGCCATCCCATCTGCAGGTAACACAGCCATCCTGCCTGCAGGTGACACAGTCATCTTACCTGCAGGTGACACAGCCAACCTGCCTGTAGGTGACACACAGCCATATTGCCTGCAGGTGACACAGTCATCCTACCTGCAGGTGACACAGTCAACCTGCCTGTAGGTGACACACAGCCATATTGCCTGCAGGTGACACACAGTCATCCTGCCTGCAGGTGACACACAGCCATCCTACCTGCAGGTGAGACAGCCAGCCTGCTAACAAGTGACACAGCCATCTTAAATGCAGGTGACACATCCAGCCTGCCTGTAGATGACACACAGCCATCCTGCCTGCAGGTGACACAGCCATCAAGCCTGCAGGTGACACACAACCATCCTACGTGCAGGTGACACAGCCAGCCTGCCTGTTGGTGACATACCCATCATACCTGCAGGTGACACATAGCCAGCCTGAATGGTTGGTGACACAGCCATCATACCTGCAGGTGACACACAGCTAGCCTGCCTGTAGGTGACACACAGCCAGCCTGCCTGTTGGTGACATACCCATCATACCTGCAGGTGACACATAGCCAGCCTGCCTGTTGGTGACATACCCATCATACCTGAAGGTGGCACATAGCCAGCCTGCCTGTTGGTGACACAGCCATCATACTTGCAGGTGACGCACAGCTAGCCTGCCTGTAGGTGACACACAGCCAGCCTGCTTGCAGTTGATACACAGCCAGCCTGCAGGTCACACACAGTCAACCTGCCTGTAGGTGACACACAGCTAGCCTGTCTGCAAGTGACAGACAGCCTGACTGTAGATGACACACAGCCATCCTGTCTGCAGGTGACACAGCCAGCCTGCCTGTTGGTGACACAGCCAGCCTGCCTGCAGGTGACACACAGACACCCTGCCTACAGGTGACACACACCCATCCTGCCTCAAGATGACACTCAGCCAGCCTGCCTGCAGGTGGCAGTCATCCTGCCTGCAGGTGACACACAGTCAGCCTGACTGTTGGTGACACAGCCATCCTACCTGCAGGTGACACACAGCCAGCCTGCCCGTAGGTGATACACAGCCAGCCTGCAGGTGACACCCATCCTGCCTGTAGGTGACACACAGCCATCCTGCCTACATGTGACACACACCCATATAGCCTGCAGGTGACACACACTCATCCTGCCTGCAGGTGACACACACGTCCTGCTTACAGGTGACACACACCCATCCTGCCTGCAGGTGACACACACCCATCCTGCCTACATGTGACACACACCCATCCTGCCTGCAGGTGACACACACCCATCCTGCCTACATGTGACACACACCCATCCTGCCTGCAGGTGACACACAGCCATCCTGCCTGCAGGTGACACACACCCATCCTGCCATGCAGGTGACACACACGCATCCTGCCTGCAGGTGACACACACCCATCCTGCCTGCAGGTGACACACACCCATCCTGCCTGCAGGTGACACACAGCCATCATGTCTGCAGGTGACACACAGCCATCCTGCCTGCAGGTGACACACAGCCATCCTGCCTGCAGGTGACACATACCCATCCTGCCTGCAGGTGACACACACCCATCCTGCCTGCAGGTGACACACACCCATCCTGCCTGCAGGTAACACACACCCATCCTGCCTGCAGGTGACACACACCTATCCTGCCTGCAGGTGACACACACCCATCCTGCCTGCAGGTGACACACAGCCATCCTGCCTGCAGGTGACACACACCCATCCTGCCATGCAGGTGACACACACGCATCCTGCCTGCAGGTGACACACACCCATCCTGCCTGCAGGTGACACACACCCATCCTGCCTGCAGGTGACACACAGCCATCATGTCTGCAGGTGACACACAGCCATCCTGCCTGCAGGTGACACATACCCATCCTGCCTGCAGGTGACACACACCCATCCTGCCTGCAGGTGACACACACCCATCCTGCCTGCAGGTAACACACACCCATCCTGCCTGCAGGTGACACACACCCATCCTGCCTGCAGGTGACACACACCCATCCTGCCTGCAGGTGACACACAGCCATCCTGCCTGCAGGTGACACACAGCCATCCTGTCTGCAGGTGACACACAGCCAGCCTGCCTGTTGGTGACAGCCATCCTGCCTGCAGGTGACACACAGCCATCCTGCCTGCAAATGATACACAGCCACCAGCCTGTCTGCAGGTGACACACAGACATCCTGCCTGCAGGTGACACACAGCCATCCTGCCTGCGGGTGAAACACAGCCTGCCTGCCTGTTGATGACACAGCCATCCTACCTGCAGGTGACACAGCCAGCCTACCTGCAGGTGACACCCATCCTGCCTACATGTGACACACTCATCCTGCCTGCAGGTGACAAATACCCATCCTGATTACAGGTGACACATACCAATCCTGCCTGCAGGTGACACACCCATCCTGCCTGCAGGTGACATACAACCATTCTGCCTGCAGGTGACACAGCCATCCTACCTGCAGGTAACCTAAGCATCCTACCAGCAGGTAACCTAAGCATCCTACCAGCAGGTAATACAACCATCCTACAAGCAGGTAACACAAGCATCCTACCAGCAGGTAACACAACCATCCTATCTGCAGGTAACACAACCATCCTACCAACAGGTAACACAACCATCCTATCAGCAGGTAACACAACCATCCTACCAGCAGGTAACACAAACATCCTACCAGCTGGTAACACAAGCATCCTACCAGCAGGTAACACAACCATCCTACCTGCAGGTAACACAACCATCCTACCAGCAGGTAACACAACCAGCCTACCAGCAGGTAACACAACCATCCTACCTGCAGGTAACACAACCATCCTACCTGCAGGTAACACAACCATCCTACCTGCAGGTAACAACCATCCTACCAGCAGGTAACACAACCATCCTACCTGCAGGTAACACAAATATCCTACCAGCAGGTAACACAACCATCCTACCTGCAGGTAACACAACCATCCTACCAGCAGGTAACACAAACATCATACCAGCACGTAACACAAGCATCCTACCTGCAGGTAACACAACCATCCTACCAGCAGGTAACACAACCATCCTACCAGCAGGTAACACAACCATCCTACCAGCAGGTAACACAAGCATCCTACCAGCAGGTAACACAAGCATCCTACCAGCAGGTAACACAAGCATCCTACCAGCAGGTAACACAACCATCCTACCAGCAGGTAACACAAGCATCCTATCAGCAGGTAACACAAGCATCCTACCAGCAGATAACACAACCATCCTATCAGCAGGTAACACAAGCATCCTACTAGCAGGTAACACAACCATCCTACCAGCAGGTAACACAACCATCCTACCAGCAGGTAACACAAGAATCCTACAGCAGGTAACACAACCATCCTACCAGCAGGTAACACAAGCATTCTACCAGCAGGTAACACAACCATCCTATCAGCAGGTAACACAACCATCCTACCTGCAGGTAACACAACCATCCTACCAGCAGGTAACACAACCATCCTACCAGCAGGTAACACAAGAATCCTACCAGCAGGTAACACAACCATCCTACCAGCATGTAACACAAGCTTCCTACCAGCTGATAACACAGCCATCCTACATGCTGATAACACAACCATCCTACAAGCTGATAACACAACCATCCTACAAGCTGATAACACAACCATCCTACAAGCTGATAACAACCACCCTACCAGCAGGTAACACAAACATCCTACCAGCAGGTAACACAACCATCCTACCAGCCTGTAACACAACCATCCTACCTGCAGGTAACACAACAATATTACCAGCAGGTAACACAACCATCCTACCTGCAGGTAACACAACCATCCTACCAGCAGGTAACACAACCATCCTACTTGCAGGTAACACAACCATCCTACCAGCAGGTAACACAACCATCCTACATGCAGGTAACACAACCATCCTACCTGCAAGTAACACAACCATCCTACCAGCAGGTAACATAACCATCCTACCAGCAGGTAACACAACCATCCTACCTGCAGGTAACACAACCATCCTACCAGCAGGTAACAACCATCCTACCTGCAGGTAACAACCATCCTACTTGCAGGTAACACAACCATCCTACCAGCAGGTAACACAACCATCCTACCTGCAGGTAACACAACCATCCTATCTGCAGGTAACACAAGCATCCTACCAACAGGTAACACAACCATCCTACCAGTAGGTAACACAACCATCCTACCTGCAGGTAACACAACCATCCTACCAGTAGGTAACACAACCATCCTACCTGCAGGTAACACAACCATCCTACCTGCAGGTAACACAACCATCCTACCTGAAGACAACACAACCATCCTACCTGCAGGTAAGACAACCATCCTACCAGCAGGTAACACAACCATCCTACCTGCAGGTAACAACCATCCTACCTGCAGGTAACACAACCATCCTACCTGCAGGTAACAACCATCCTACCTGCAGGTAACACAACCATCCTACCTGCAGGTAACACAACCATCCTACCAGCAGGTAACACAAACATCCTACCAGCTGGTAACACAAGCATCCTACCAGCAGGTAACACAACCATCCTACCTGCAGGTAACACAACCATCCTACAAGCAGGTAACACAACCAGCCTACCAGCAGGTAACACTACCAGCCTACCAGCAGGTAACACAACCATCCTACCTGCAGGTAACACAACCATCCTACCTGCAGGTAACAACCATCCTACCTGCAGGTAACACAACCATCCTACCTGCAGGTAAGACAACCATCCTACCTGCAGGTAAGACTACCATCCTACCTGCAGGTAACACAACCATCCTACCTGCAGGTAACACAACCATCCTACCTGCAGGTAACACAACCATCCTACCTGCAGGTAACACAACCATCCTACCAGCAGGTAAGACAACCATCCTACCAGCGGGTAAGACAACCATCCTACCTGCGGGTAAGACAACCATCCTACCTGAAGGTAAGACAACCATCCTACCTGCAGGTAAGACAACCATTCTACCTGTAGGTAAGACAACCATCCTACCTGCAGGTAAGACAACCATCCTACCTGCAGGTAAGACAACCATCCTACCTGCAGGTACCACAACCATCCTACCTGCAGGTAAGACAACCATCCTACCTGTAGGTAAGACAACCATCATACCTGCAGGTAACACAACCATCCTACCTGCAGGTAAGACAGCCATCCTACCTGCAGGTAAGACAACCATCCGACCTGCTGGTAAGACAACCATCCTACCTGCAGGTAACACAACCATCCTACCAGCAGGTAATACAACCATCCTACCAGCGGGTAAGATAACCATCCTACCTGCGGGTAAGACAACCATCCTACCTGCAGGTAAGACAACCATCCTACCTGCAGGTAAGACAACCATCCTACCTGTAGGTAAGACAACCATCCTACCTGCAGGTAAGACAACCATCCTACCTGCAGGTAAGCCAACCATCCTACCTGCAGGTAAGACAACCATCCTACCTGCAGGTAACAGAACCATCCTACCTGCAGGTAAGACAACCATCCTACCTGCAGGTAACACAACCATCCTACCAGCAGGTAATACAACCATCCTACCAGCGGGTAAGATAACCATCCTACCTGCGGGTAAGACAACCATCCTACCTGCAGGTAAGACAACCATCCTACCTGCAGGCAAGACAACCATCCTACCTGTAGGTAAGACAACCATCCTACCTGCAGGTAAGACAACCATCCTACCTGCAGGTAAGACAACCATCCTACCTGCAGGTAACACAACCATCCTACCTGCAGGTAACACAACCATCCTACCTGCAGGTAAGACAACCATCCTACCTGCAGGTAAGACAACCATCCTACCTGCAGGTAACACAACCATCCTACCTGCAGGTAAGACAACCATCCTACCTGCAGGTAACACAACCATCCTACCTGCAGGTAAGACAACCATCCTACCTGCAGGTAACACAACCATTCTACCTGCAGGTAAGACAACCATCCTACCTGCAGGTAACACAACCATTCTACCTGCAGGTAAGACAACCATCCTACCTGCAGGTAACACAACCATTCTACCTGCAGGTAAGACAACCATTCTACTAGCCACGTCTCATCTTACAAACTTTCCAGGACTGCCACCCACGCTGGACTTACTGTTCCAGTATCAGTGACCTGCTTCAAGCATCACCCAGAATACACCACCTCCTTGGAAGGTGGTAAAGAATCATTACATCTTCGTGGGACATCTTCACCATGACCAGACTTCAGGTAACACACTTTCTTCAAGTCTAAATCATACATCGCTTCAGGTGACGCATCTTCTTCAAGTCTAAATTATATTTCGCCTTAATAAGTCTTATAAATGACAGGTTAAACTATTTTTAGTAATAAAGTTAGGTTAGGTAAGGTCTGTCAGGAAACAAGTGTTGCCTGACGTGGGTCTTAGTCATATGATGACCCAAAGCTGGAGCTTTTGGCCATCTGACCGAGGCCTTCCACTGGCTTACCCCTCCACCCCTTTAACAATCATGATTATGATAATAACCATATTTAAGTTGTAATAAGTTAATTTATCACTGATGTATAAGTAGCAGAAGCGAAAAAAATATGTATACTACATGCATCTCTTAACTTGTGGTTCAGCTGGCAGCGGCCTTAGCTCACACGCTGAGGGACCGTGATTCGACTACCGGACGTGTGTTTCCCTGCACTTGTTGTCCCTGTTTACCTAGTATTATGTAGGTACCTGGGTGTTAGTAACCTTACACCTGCTACCCCTGTTTACCTAGTATTATGTAGGTACCTGGGTGTTAGTTACCTTACACCTGCTGCCCTTGTTTACCTAGTATTATGTAGGTATCTGGGTGTTAGTAACCTTACACTTGCTACCCCTGTTTACTTAGTATTATGTAGGTACCTGGGTGTTAGCTACCTTGCACATGTTGCCCCTGCACACATTGCAGTAGGTACCTGGGTGTTAGGCAACAGGTGTGGGTCACATCCTGGGGGACAAGATTAAAGGACATTAAATACAGGTCTAGCATGGGCCAGGAGGTCTAGCATGGGCCAGAAGGTCTAGCATGGGTCAGGAAGTCTAGCATGGGCTAGGAGGTCTAGCATGGGCCAGGAAGTCTAGCATGGGCCAGAAGGTCTAGCATGGGTCAGGAAGTCTAGCATGGGCTAGGAGGTCTAGCATGGGCCAGGAAGTCTAGCATGGGCCAGGAGGTCTAGCATGGGCCAGGAAGTCTAGCATGGGCCAGGAGGTCTAGCATGGGTCAGGAAGTCTAGCATGGGCCAGGAGGTCTAGCATGGGCCAGGAAGTCTAGCATGGGCCAGGAGGTCTAGCATGGGTCAGGAAGTCTAGCATGGGCCAGGAGGTCTAGCATGGGCCAGAAGGTCTAGCATGGGTCAGGAAGTCTAGCATGGGCTAGGAGGTCTAGCATGGGCCAGGAAGTCTAGCATGGGCCAGGAAGTCTAGCATGGGCCAGGAGGTCTAGCATGGGCCAGGAAGTCTAGCATGGGCCAGGAGGTCTAGCATGGGTCAGGAAGTCTAGCATGGGCCAGGAGGTCTAGCATGGGCCAGGAGGTCTAGCATGGGTCAGGAAGTCTAGCATGGGCCAGGAGGTCTAGCATGGGCCAGGAGGTCTAGCATGGGCCAGGAGGTCTAGCATGGGTCAGGAAGTCTAGCATGGGCCAGGAGGTCTATCATGGGCCAGGAAGTCTAGCATGAGCCAGGAAGTCTAGCATGGGCCAGGAGGTCTATCATGGGCCAGGAAGTCTAGCATGAGCCAGGAGGTCTAGCATGGGTCAGGAAGTCTAGCATGTGCCAGGAAGTCTAGCATGGGCCAGGAGGTCTAGCATGGGCCAGGAGGTCTAGCATGGGCTACCTGTAGCATGGACCAGGAGATCTATCATGGGCTACCTGTAGCATGGACCAGGAGATCTATCATGGGCTATGTGTAGCATGGACCAGGAGATCTATCATGGGCTATGTGTAGCATGGACCAGGAGATCTATCATGGGCTACATGTAGCATGGACCAGGAGATCTATCATGGGCTATGTGTAGCATGGACCAGGAGATCTATCATGGGCTATGTGTAGCATGGACCAGGAGATCGATCATGGGCAACATGTAGCATGGACCAGGAGATCTATCATGGGCTATGTGTAGCATGGACCAGGAGATCTATCATGGGCTATGTGTAGCATGGACCAGGAGATCTATCATGGGCTATGTGTAGCATGGACCAGGAGATCTATCATGGGCTATGTGTAGCATGGACCAGGAGATCTATCATGGGCTATGTGTAGCATGGACCAGGAGATCGATCATGGGCTACATGTAGCATGGACCAGGAGATCTATCATGGGCTATGTGTAGCATGGACCAGGAGATCTATCATGGGCTATGTGTAGCATGGACCAGGAGATCTATCATGGGCTATGTGTAGCATGGACCAGGAGATCGATCATGGGCTACGTGTAGGATGGACCAGGAGATCTATCATGGGCTACGTGTAGGATGGACCAGATCTATCATGGGCTGTGTAGCATGGACCAGATCTATCATGGGCTACGTGTAGCATGGACCAGATCTATCATGGGCTATGTGTAGCATGGACCAGGAGATCTATCATGGGCTACGTGTAGCATGGACCAGGAGATTTATCATGGGTAGCGTGTAGCATGGACCAGGAGATCTATCATGGGCTATGTGTAGCATGGATCAGGAGATCTATCATGGGCTATGTGTAGCATGGACCAGATCTATCATGGGCTATGTGTAGCATGGACCAGGAGATCTATCATGGGCTATGTGTAGCATGGACCAGGAGATCTATCATGGGCTGTGTAGCATGGACCAGATCTATCATGGGCTATGTGTAGCATGGACCAGGAGATCTATCATGGGCTATGTGTAGCATGGATCAGGAGATCTATCATGGGCTATGTGTAGCATGGACCAGGAGATCTATCATGGGCTATGTGTAGCATGGACCAGGAGATCTATCATGGGCTATGTGTAGCATGGACCAGGAGATCTATCATGGGCTATGTGTAGCATGGACCAGGAGATCGATCATGGGCTACATGTAGCATGGACCAGGAGATCTATCATGGGCTATGTGTAGCATGGACCAGGAGATCTATCATGGGCTATGTGTAGCATGGACCAGGAGATCTATCATGGGCTATGTGTAGCATGGACCAGGAGATCTATCATGGGCTACGTGTAGGATGGACCAGGAGATTTATCATGGGCTACGTGTAGGATGGACCAGATCTATCATGGGCTGTGTAGCATGGACCAGATCTATCATGGGCTACGTGTAGCATGGACCAGATCTATCATGGGCTATGTGTAGCATGGACCAGGAGATCTATCATGGGCTACGTGTAGCATGGACCAGGAGATCTATCATGGGTAGCGTGTAGCATGGACCAGGAGATCTATCATGGGCTATGTATAGCATGGATCAGGAGATCTATCATGGGCTGTGTAGCATGGACCAGATCTATCATGGGCTATGTGTAGCATGGACCAGGAGATCTATCATGGGCTATGTGTAGCATGGACCAGGAGATCTATCATGGGCTGTGTAGCATGGACCAGATCTATCATGGGCTATGTGTAGCATGGACCAGGAGATCTATCATGGGCTATGTGTAGCATGGATCAGGAGATCTATCATGGGCTATGTGTAGCATGGACCAGGAGATCTATCATGGGCTACGTGTAGCATGGACCAGGAGATCTATCATGGGCTATGTGTAGCATGGACCAGGAGATCTATCATGGGCTATGTGTAGCATGGACCAGGAGATCGATCATGGGCTACATGTAGCATGGACCAGGAGATCTATCATGGGCTATGTGTAGCATGGACCAGGAGATCTATCATGGGCTACGTGTAGCATGGACCAGGAGATCTATCATGGGCTATGTGTATCATGGACCAGGAGATCTATCATGGGCTACGTGTAGCATGGACCAGGAGATCTATCATGGGCTACGTGTAGCACAGACCAGGAGATGTAGTACTGGTCAAGGTTAGTATGGAAGGTAACGTGTAGCCTGGTACATAAGGTGCAGCCTCCGCCATGTTGTACATGACTGGTATACAGTATCGACAAGATAAAGGTGAAACATCTGGACATGAAAGTTAAGACACATGTGCAACATCTGGGTATCTTTATTGTAGACGTTTCGCCATCCAGTGACTTTATCAATACAAGGACATGATGGGAAGACTGTAGAACTATATACAAAACACTAGGGGACTGACTGCCTCATTTTTTGTATATAGTACTACTGTCTTCCAAACATGTTCTTGATTTTGTATTGAGGAACAATAAGACACAATATCGTGATTGGAACAATATGCAAATAACCCGCACATATCTATAATTCTACAAGTACATGTACAAAGTATACAGACCATAGCTGACATCAATGACATACTACTATATAGAAAGCCGCTTGTTATGCTGAATATTTCCTGCAAATTAGGTCAGTTTTGTCCCAGGATGCGACCCACACCAGTCCACTAACACCCAGGTACGTATTTTACTGATGGGTGAACATGGACAACCGGTGTAAAGAAACGCCCAATATTTCCACCCTTGCCGGGAATCGAACCCGGACACCACCGTGTGAAGCGAGAGCTTTTGCCACCAGGTCACGGGGCGGATTAGAGAGTTGTGCAAGAAAGGTATAAAATACCGACAATATGTAAGTTAAGACACATGTGCAACATCTGGATATCTTTATTGTAGACGTTTCGCCATCCAGTTACTTTATCAATACAGATTCTAGGACATAATTAGAAGACAGTAGAACTATATACAAAAGATGAGGTAATCAGTCCCTCAGCCTTGAAGTAAGTGTTCACAACATCGTGGTGGAGGAAAATCTGGAGTAAAGGCAAGAAGACTGGCGGTTATATAGGCGTCAGTGGATAAGGACGTGTAGCTGACGAGGACATAGTCACTGGTAGCGGGATTCCCCAGTGGAAGTAGGTCCTTCACAAAGGGATGGGTTAGTTGCAGCAGCCGTGAAGAAGGTCTTGTAGATGTCCTCTGAACCAAGATTCCATGATGTTGCAGTGTCTGACAAGTTGTGCAAGAAAGGTATAAAATACCGACGTCTGCTGCCCGTCCTTATCCACTGACGCCTATATAACCGCCAGTCTTCTTGCCTTTGCTCCAGATTCTCCTCCACCACGATGCTGTGAACACTAACTCCAAGGCTGAGGGACTGATTACCTCATCTTTTGTATATAGTTCTACTGTCTCCCTATTATGTCCTGGAATCTGTATTGATAAAGCCACTGGATGGCGAAACGTCTACAATAAAGATATCCAGATGTTGCACATGTGTCTTAACTTTCGGATTAGAGAGGAGAGGGGAGAGAAGCTTACGACCTCTCTCGTCCCGTCCCTGCCACCTTGCCTACACTGTATATACAGGCTCCTTCTCTTCTTGACTCACGAAATCGTAATGACACGATTGCAAACAAACCATACCACGGGTGGGGATAGAACCCGCGATTAGAGAGTCTCAAAACTCCAGACCGTCGCGTTAGCCACTGGACCAGCTAGCCACAATAAGATTCATCCAACTAGGTATATTTCTACACCATAGGAAGGTTAGCATAGGCACCACTGTGGCCACAAATGCAAGTTTTTACAGACGAATCTCCAGCTAGCGTGGCCGTGACGAACTCTAGCTCAAGTCCCCTCAAAGCCGTTAACATGACTCACGAAATCGTAATGACACGATTGCAAACAAACCATACCACTGGCGGGGATAGAACCTGCGATCAGAGAGTCTCAAAATTCCAGACCGTCGCGTTAGCATTTGTGGTCACAGTGATGCCTATGCTAACCTTCCTATGGTGTAGAAATATACCTAGTTGGACGAATCCTATTGTGGCTAGCTGGTCCAGTGGCTAACGCGACGGTCTGGAGTTTTGAGACTCTGATCGCGGGTTCTATCCCCACCCGTGGTATGGTTTCCTTCTCTTCTTTCTACAACTAGAAAAATAACCCTAATTTTTTAAGGGTTGGAGGGGTAAGTCAGCGGAAGGTCTCCGTCAGATGACCAAAAGCTCTAGCTGTGGGTCGTTATATGACTAAGACCAGCGTCAGGAAGCACTTGTCCTATTTCCTGACAAACCTTACCAACCAATCTCCTTTCTGTTAGTGTGACTTTGTAAATGGTCCAAGTCGGACCCAAACGTCGTCGTAAGCTCCTCTCTCCTATGTGCGTGTTATTTGTGAATTTGTATTGATAAAGTCACTGGATGGCGAAACGTCTACAATAAAGATACCCAGATGTTGCACATGTATCTAATTCTTCATCAGCCTATGACATACCTAGCAGGCCTACCGAAGTTTACCTCCACTTATATATAAGAACATAAGCAACAAGGAACACTCCAACAGGCCTACTGGCCCATGCAAGGCAGGTCCAAGTCTCCTACCGGCTTAAGCCAATGCCCTAACCTAGTTAGGTCAGGTCACATTCACGGTACGCAGAAATTTAAACCAAGACAACAGCTAAAGCCACAATCCATCTGTTTTTGTTAGGGAAATCAATCTAACTGAAAGTATTCATTCATCTCTTACACTTACACAGAAAGAACAGGAAACAAGGAGGGGGGGGGGGGTTGGTCCGTATGTCAAAGAGTCCCTCATCTGCACGGAGTTGCTGAACACCACAAATGAGGTAGTTGAAGTTCTATCAGTAAAGATCGAGAACCAAAACCTAGTCTTGTGGTTGTATATAAGCCACCAGATGCAACCTCCCAACAGTTCAAAGAACAGCTACTGAAAATTGTCTGGAAAGCCTTCCAGCTCCATCCCCAAACATCTTGCTACTTGGTGATTTCAACCTAAGGCATACAAAATGGAATAATGTTATAGCTGAAACAATCCCCAGAGGTAGCGCAGATTAAAGGTCACACACATGAGCTACTAAGTTTCTGCGAAAAACACACCTTAAGCCAGCAGATAGTGGAGCCAACAAGACTAGAAAACACACTTGACCTTATCTTCACAAATAAAGAGGACCTGATAAGAGACATAGGAATATCAAAAACAACTAATTCCGATCACAACCTAATCGAAGTCCAGACGTACATGCATAGGGGTCCTGATCAGCAGAATACATGTACCTGTGAAGGTGTCTTCACAAAATACAACTTCAACAACAAGAACATCAACTGAGACCAGGTAAACTATGTCCTAAACGAAACATGTTGGGAAGATGTCTTAAATGACATGGATCCAAACCAGTGCCTTGAAAGGATCAACTTCCTGGCAGCTGAAGCATGTTCTGGGCATATTCACCTAAGAAAGAAGAACAGCAGGAGTAAACTGGAGAAAGACGCTCCCTCTACAGGAGACGACGAAGAGTCACTGAGCTCCTCAGGAGTGCTAGAATATCTGATACACGAAAGGAGGCGCTGACCAGGGAAGTGGAAACTATCGAACTTAAGTTAAATGACTCTTATAGGAACCAGGAGAGACAGGAGGAGCTTAAAGCTATTAGTGAAATTGAAAGAAATTCGAAATATTTCTTTTCATATGCCAAAAACAAGGCAAATACCACATCTACTATCGGGCCCTTACTCAGACAGGATGGGACTTACACAGATGACAACAAGGAAATGAGTGAAATACTGAAATCCCAGTACGACTCTGTTGAGTGAACCACTAATCAGTCTGAGGATCGATGACAAAATGATTTCTTCATGAATGAGCCTCATAACTCCATAAATGTATGCCAGATTTCCGACATTACCCTAACTCCGATAGACTTCGAAAAAGCCATTGACAACATGCCCATGCACTCAGCCCCGGGCCCAGACTCGTGGAACTCTGTATTCATTAAGAACTGCAAGAAACCCCTCTCGTGTGCCCTAAGTACACTATGGAGGAGGCGCTTGGACATGGGTGAAATTCCACATTCACTTAAAACAACGGATATAGCCCCACTCCATAAAGGTGGCAGCAAAGCATTAGCTAAGAACTATAGACCAATAGCTCTGTCGTCCCACATAAAAATCTTTGAAAGAGTGCCAAGAAGCAGGATTGCAAATCACCTGGATTCCCAAAATCAGCACAATCCAGGGCAACATGGGTTCAGGGTAGGTCGCTCCTGCCTCTCACAACTACTGGATCACTGTGATATGGCCTTGGATGCACTGGAAGAAAATCAGAATGCAGATGTAATATACACAGACTTTGCAAAAGCGTTTGACAAATGCGATCATGGCGTAATAGCGCATAAAATACGTGCTAAAGGAATAACTGAAGAGCTCTGTTCCACAAGGCACAGTACTCGCCCCGATCTTATTCCTCATCCTCATATCAGACATAGACAGAGATATACACCACAGCACAGTATCATCCTTTGCGGATGATACTAGGATCTGCATGAGGCTGTCATCTGCTGAGGACGCGGTTAACCTCCAAGAAGATATAAACAAAGTTTTCCATGGGCAACGGTAAACAATATGATGTTCCATGAGGACAAATTCCAGCTACTCCGTTATGGAAAACTGGAGGAGATAATAACTAGAACAGAGTATACTACAAACTCTGACCATACAATAGAGCGGAATAATAATGTAAGGGACCTGGGAGTAGTAATGTCTGAGGATCTCACTTTCAAGGATCACAACAGTGCCACGATCACAAGTGCAAAGAAAATGATAGGATGGATAATGAGAACATTCAAAACGAGAGATGCCAATCCAATGATGATCCTTTGCAAATCACTTGTTCTCTCTAGGCTGAAATACTGCTGTACATTAACATCTCCATTCAAAGCAGGTGAAATTGCAGATCAAGAGAGTGTACAGAGATCCTTTACTTCACGTTTAAGTTCTGTCAAGCATCTTAACTACTGGAACGCTTGGAAGCACTTGACTTGTACTCGTTGAAACGCAGGAGGGAGAGATATATCTTAATCTACACTTGGAAAATCCTGGAAGGAATGGTCTCGAATCTGCACACAGAAATCACTCCCTACGAAAGTAAAAGACTGGGCAGGCGATGCAAAATACCCCCAATTAAAAGTAGGGGCGTCATTGGTACACTAAGAGAAAACACCATAAGTGTCCGGGGCCCATGACTGTTCAACAGCCTCCCATCAAGCATTAGGGGAATTACCAATAAACCCCTGGCAGCCTTCAAGAGAGAGCTGGACAGATACCTAAAGTCAGTGCCGGATCAGCCGAGCTGTGGCTCGTACGTTGGACTGCGTGCGGCCAGTAGTAACAGCCTGGTTGATCAGGCCCTGATCCACCGAGAGACCTGGTCATGGACCGGGCCGCGGGGGCGTTGATCCCCGGAATAACCTCCAGGTAACCTCCAGATATATGTTGTTAGTTAACACATATGCAACAGTTAGGTATCTTTGTTTCGAAACGTTTCCCCTACACAGTAGTCTTCTTCAGTCGAGTACAGAAGAGTTGGTAGAAGCAGAAGAAATGTGAAGACGATGTAATCAGTCCATCAGCCTTGAAGACGTAGTTTTGAGATGGTCAGTCCCTCAGTCTGGAGAAGAGTATTTGAAGTGACAGTATGGAGACTTATATACTGTCAGGAGGTGAGATGTAGGCTACTAGCAGAAGAATGTAATCATCGAGAGGTCACGACCCTCTTAAATCCAACCATTCTCACTTATAGAATGGTTGGACTTGAGAGACACACGTGTATCAGTTAAGCGAAACGTGTCGCTTAACTGCTACACATGTTTCTTACTTATCAACTTGTCGGTATTGTATACCGCTATCATATTTATATGAGCTGTTCTAATCTCGCGAGTTACCAGGAAAACCAGAGGATGTTCCCGTTATATGTGGTGGGTTTGCTACCGGGAAGGTCGTGGCAGGAACACGTGGATGATTTTCTTCTTATTTTACCTGGAGTGTGGATGGTCAGGCTCTCCATCTGTTGTTGTGATGGTTCTCCACTTGTGCTACACTCAGATGACTGGCACTTGTTACACTCAGATGACTGGCACTTGTGTTACACTCAGATGACTGGCACTTGTGCTACACTCAGATGACTGGCACTTGTTACACTCAGATGACTGGCACTTGTGTTACACTCAGATGACTGGCACTTGTGCTGCACTCAGATGACTGGCACTTGTGCTACACTCAGATGACTTTCACTTGTTACACTCAGATGACTGGCACTTGTGTTACACTCAGATGACTGGCACTTGTGCTACACTCAGATGACTGGCACTTGTGTTACACTCAGATGACTGGCACTTGTGTTACTCTCAGATGACTGGCACTTGTGCTACACTCAGATGACTGGCACTTGTGTTACACTCAGATGACTGGCACTTGTGCTACACTCAGATGACTGGCACTTGTGTTACACTCAGATGACTGGCACTTGTGTTACACTCAGATGACTGGCACTTGTGTTACACTCAGATGACTGGCACTTGTGTTACTCTCAGATGACTGGCACTTGTGCTACACTCAGATGACTGGCACTTGTGTTACACTCAGATGACTGGCACTTGTGCTACACTCAGATGACTGGCACTTGTGTTACACTCAGATGACTGGCACTTGTGTTACACTCAGATGACTGGCACTTGTGTTACACTCAGATGACTGGCACTTGTGTTACACTCAGATGACTGGCACTTGTGTTACACTCAGATGACTGGCACTTGTGTTACACTCAGATGACTGGCACTTGTGTTACACTCAGATGACTGGCACTTGTGTTACACTCAGATGAATGGCACTTGTGTTACACTCAGATGACTGGCACTTGTGTTACACTCAGATGAATGGCACTTGTGTTACACTCAGATGACTGGCACTTGTGCTACACTCAGATGACTGGCACTTGTGTTACACTCAGATGACTGGCACTTGTGTTACACTCAGATGACTGGCACTTGTGTTACACTCAGATGACTGGCACTTGTGTTACACTCAGATGAATGGCACTTGTGTTACACTCAGATGACTGGCACTTTTGTTACACTCAGATGAATGGCACTTGTGTTACACTCAGATGAATGGCACTTGTGCTACACTCAGATGACTGGCACTTGTGTTACACTCAGATGACTGGCACTTGTGTTACACTCAGATGACTGGCACTTGTGTTACACTCAGATGAATGGCACTTGTGTTACACTCAGATGACTGGCACTTTTGTTACACTCAGATGAATGGCACTTGTGTTACACTCAGATGAATGGCACTTGTGCTACACTCAGATGACTGGCACTTGTGGGTCACACTCAGATGAATAACACTTGTGGGTTTATACCATAATTTCTCAAAAATGCAGGAACTACCATCCCGAGGGTTAGAAAGTGCGCCGCACCAACTGGCAGGTATTCTGGCCAAACACCTGTCAACACATCTAGGTACCACTACCGTAGCTCACCTGCCAAATTTTGGTGATATAATTAATACTAAATACCGATGATGATTAAGACACATGTGCAACAGTTGGGTATCTTTATTGTTGAAATGTTTCACCTATACAATAGGATTCTTCAGTCAAATACAGAGGTACACAAATAACCCGCATATAGAAGAGAGGAGCTTACGACGACGTTTCGGTCCGACTTGGACCATTTACAAAGTCACACTAACCAGAAGTGGAGCAGGACGGCTATATATAGGCAGGAAGAGGTAATGGTGGTAGTAGTAGTAGTAGTGGTGGTGGTAGTAGTATTAGTAGTAGTAGTAGTAGTAGTAGTAGTAGTAGTAGTAGTAGTAGTAGTAGTAGTAGTAGTAGTAGTAGTAGTAGTAGTAGTAGTAATAGTAGTGATAGTGGTAGTGGGGAATTAAGGAGGAGGAGCCAGTCAAATACAAAGAAAGGGGAGCACTGCAAGGAAGCTAGGTGCCCACAGAGGGAGAGCAAGTGAACAGAGGTGGGGGGAAGGGGAAGTGATGAAATAAATAATGAAGGAACAGAAACACGCGACAGAAGAAAGAAAGACAAAAAAGGAGAGGAAAGGGGAAAAGGGAAAAGAAGAAAAAATAAGGAATCAGGTTAAATCACGGGTGTTCTGAAGTTTGAAGCCGACACTGACAATGCTCTGTTCTGTCACGTCAGAGATCACAGTCATCCTATAGATTGGTCTTCCGCTAAAACTGTCTTCCCTACTTCCAACTTTAACAGTCGCCGTCTAGTTGAATCCTCTCTAATACACAACTTTCCTTGTATGAATCTTAGTCCTGGCTTCGTCTCTGTAGATGCCTTCCTCTCCCACTACATTGTAAAATGCTCCAAACTTCAGAACACTCGTGACTTAACCTGATTCCTCATTTTTCTTCTTCTCCCTTTTCCCCTTTCCTCTTTCCTTTTTTGTCTTTCTTTCTTCTGTCGCGTGTTTCTGTTCCTTTCGTATTTATTTCATCACTTCCCCTTCCCCCCCACCTCTGTGCACTTGCTCTCTCTCTGTGGGCACCTAGCTCCTTTGCAGTGCTCCCCTTTCTTTGTATTTGACTGGCTCCTCCTCCTTAATTCCCCACTACTACCACTACCACACTACTACTACTACCACCACTACTACTAATACTACCACCACTACCTCTTCCTGCCTATATATAGCCGTCCTGCTCCACTTCTGGTTAGTGTGACTTTGTAAATGGTCCAAGTCGGACCGAAACGTCGTCGTAAGCTCCTCTCTTCTATGTGCGGGTTATTTGTGTATCGTTCCAGTCACGGTATTGTGCCTTTTTTTGTTAAATACAGAGGCAGCAGGTGTAGTAGTGAAATGAAGATGATGTAATCAGTCCATCATCAACCTTGGAGAAATGAGGTAGTCAGTCCCTGAGCCTGGAGAAGAGTTCAGCTTCATGGTCTGTAACGATGTGGAGCTTCATATCGTCCCAGATCATGGATCTGAACTCTTCTCCAGGCTGAGGGACTGACTACCTCATATCTCCAACGTTGATGATGGACTGATTACATCATCTTCATTTCACTACTACACCTGCTGCCTCTGTATCTGACTGAAGAAGTCTACTGTGTAGGCAAAACGTTTCAACAGTAAAGATACCCAACTGTTGCACATGTGTCTTAATCATCAATTTGTCGGTATTTTGTACCATTTACAACATACACAACAAAACCCTGCAGTAAGGACCACTGTCTCACCTCAACTGTGACTTGACAATATTGACTCACTAAATCGTAATAACACAACTGCAAACAAATAACGGAACTGGTGGGGCTTGAACCATGGCAAGTGAATTTTTAAACTCACAGGCCAAGTGGTTAACGCACTGGCCTGCGAATTTAAAGATGAACTTGACATGGGGTTCAAATCCCACCTGTTCCATGGCTGGATAATATTGACGGTACGATACGGAAGTTAGTGTCATTACCGCTACATTGGCACGAACTCACCTGACAATGGTCCACAATGGGCCGAGATCTCGTCGAAACGTTTTTCTCCTCAGTCGAAACTTCCGGTGACTGTATAAGGGTCATAGTGTCAAAAGATTGGCCAACAATAGGGTGTGATCCAAGGTAGTGGATGGTAGCTACAATTACTTGTACAACAACAGGAAAGAGCATAGGCTTTAAACATATTAAAAAATGAACTGAGATGAATAAACTGCCAATGACTCAACAGGAGGGTGGACGAGGGGCTCCAACTGCGGTCTACAAACTGATATTGCTACACCTCCCCTCCCTCAAGGCAGGTTCCTTGACGCTAGTCAGAAGCTCTTCATCTAGGAATTGAATCTGTGCTCCAGTTCCATGAATTAAGCCTGAATACCTTCTCCCCCCCCCTCCACAGGCGCTGTATAATCCTACAGGTTTAGCGCTTCCCCATGATTATAATAATACTCCTAGCCGAGAGTGTAGGGCGTCACACTGTCAATTTACGGACCTCGGTTCCATACTTTTATTTATTCACATTAAAAAAATGGTGATTTTGAAACTAAACTCAGAAATAACTTAACACACAAGAATTTTTAATGAGGATTATTATTATACCATCAGGAAGCGCTAAACCCGTAGGATTATACAGCGCCAGTGGGGGGCATGGAAGGTATTCAGGCTCAATTCTGGGAACTGGAGCACAGATCCAATTCCCTAGATCAAGAGCCCCTCACCAGCGTCATGGAACCTCCCATGAGGGGTTTTAATTAGGAAAAAATGGAAATAAATTGTTCATGTGCATGACTCCAGGGTATAATGTGCATGTTGTTCATGACGTGACTCCAGGGTATAATGTGCATGATGTTCATGACGTGACTCCAGGGTATAATGTGCATGATGTTCATGACGTGACTCCAGGGTATAATGTGCATGATGTTCATGACGTGACTCCAGGGTATAATGTGCATGATGTTCATGACGTGACTCCAGGGTATAATGTGCATGATGTTCATGACGTGACTCCAGGGTATAATGTGCATGATGTTCATGACGTGACTCCAGGGTATAATGTGCATGATGTTCATGACGTGACTCCAGGGTATAATGTGCATGATGTTCATGACGTGACTCCAGGGTATAATGTGCATGATGTTCATGACGTGACTCCAGGGTATAATGTGCATGATGTTCATGACGTGACTCCAGGGTATAATGTGCATGATGTTCATGACGTGACTCCAGGGTATAATGTGCATGATGTTCATGACGTGACTCCAGGGTATAATGTGCATGATGTTCATGACGTGACTCCAGGGTATAATGTGCATGATGTTCATGACGTGACTCCAGGGTATAATGTGCATGATGTTCATGACGTGACTCCAGGGTATAATGTGCATGATGTTCATGACGTGACTCCAGGGTATAATGTGCATGATGTTCATGATGTGACTCCAGGGTATAATGTGCATGATGTTCATGACGTGACTCCAGGGTATAATGTGCATGATGTTCATGACGTGACTCCAGGGTATAATGTGCATGATGTTCATGACGTGACTCCAGGGTATAATGTGCATGATGTGACTCCAGGGTATAATGTGCATGTTGTTCATGACGTGACTCCAGGGTATAATGTGCATGTTGTTCATGACGTGACTCCAGGGTATAATGTGCATGATGTGACTCCAGGGTATAATGTGCATGATGTTCATGACGTGACTCCAGGGTATAATGTGCATGATGTGACTCCAGGGTATAATGTGCATGTTGTTCATGACGTGACTCCAGGGTATAATGTGCATGATGTGACTCCAGGGTCTAATGTGCATGATGACGTGACTCCAGGGTATAATGTGCATGTTGTTCATGACGTGACTCCAGGGTATAATGTGCATGATGTTCATGACGTGACTCCAGGGTATAATGTGCATGATGTTCATGACGTGACTCCAGGGTATAATGTGCATGATGTTCATGACGTGACTCCAGGGTATAATGTGCATGATGTTCATGACGTGACTCCAGGGTATAATGTGCATGATGTTCATGACGTGACTCCAGGGTATAATGTGCATGATGTTCATGACGTGACTCCAGGGTATAATGTGCATGTGCATGTTCATGACGTGACTCCAGGGTATAATGTGCATGTTGTTCATGACGTGACTCCAGGGTATAATGTGCATGATGTTCATGACGTGACTCCAGGGTATAATGTGCATGATGTTCATGACGTGACTCCAGGGTATAATGTGCATGATGTTCATGACGTGACTCCAGGGTATAATGTGCATGATGTTCATGACGTGACTCCAGGGTATAATGTGCATGATGTTCATGACGTGACTCCAGGGTATAATGTGCATGATGTTCATGACGTGACTCCAGGGTATAATGTGCATGATGTTCATGACGTGACTCCAGGGTATAATGTGCATGATGTTCATGACGTGACTCCAGGGTATAATGTGCATGTTGTTCATGACGTGACTCCAGGGTATAATGTGCATGATGTTCATGACGTGACTCCAGGGTATAATGTGCATGATGTTCATGACGTGACTCCAGGGTATAATGTGCATGATGTTCATGACGTGACTCCAGGGTATAATGTGCATGATGTTCATGACGTGACTCCAGGGTATAATGTGCATGATGTTCATGACGTGACTCCAGGGTATAATGTGCATGATGTTCATGACGTGACTCCAGGGTATAATGTGCATGACTCCAGGGTATAATGTGCATGATGTTCATGACGTGACTCCAGGGTATAATGTGCATGATGTGACTCCAGGGTATAATGTGCATGATGACGTGACTCCAGGGTATAATGTGCATGATGTTCATGACGTGACTCCAGGGTATAATGTGCATGATGTTCATGACGTGACTCCAGGGTATAATGTGCATGTTGTTCATGACGTGACTCCAGGGTATAATGTGCATGATGTTCATGACGTGACTCCAGGGTATAATGTGCATGATGTTCATGACGTGACTCCAGGGTATAATGTGCATGATGTTCATGACGTGACTCCAGGGTATAATGTGCATGTTGTTCATGACGTGACTCCAGGGTATAATGTGCATGTTGTTCATGTTCATGACGTGACTCCAGGGTATAATGTGCATGATGACGTGACTCCAGGTATAATGACATGTGACTCCAGGTTATAATGTGCATGATGTTACTGACGTGACTCCAGGGTATAATGTGCATGTTGTTCATGACGTGACTCCATGGTATAATGTGCATGTTGTTCATGTTCATGACGTGACTCCAGGGGATAATCCGCATGATGTTCATGACGTGACTCCAGGGTATAATGTGCATGTTGTTCATGACGTGACTCCAGGGTATAATGTGCATGATGTTCATGACGTGACTCCAGGGTATAATGTGCATGTTGTTCATGACGTGACTCCAGGGTATAATGTGCATGTTGTTCATGACGTGACTCCAGGGTATAATGTGCATGTTGTTCATGACGTGACTCCAGGGTATAATGTGCATGTTGTTCATGACGTGACTCCAGGGTATAATGTGCATGTTGTTCATGACGTGACTCCAGGGTATAATGTGCATGTTGTTCATGACGTGACTCCAGGGTATAATGTGCATGTTGTTCATGACGTGACTCCAGGGTATAATGTGCATGTTGTTCATGACGTGACTCCAGGGTATAATGTGCATGATGTTCATGACGTGACTCCAGGGTATAATGTGCATGATGTTCATGACGTGACTCCAGGGTATAATGTGCATGTTGTTCATGACGTGACTCCAGGGTATAATGTGCATGATGTTCATGACGTGACTCCAGGGTATAATGTGCATGTTGTTCATGACGTGACTCCAGGGTATAATGTGCATGTTGTTCATGACGTGACTCCAGGGTATAATGTGCATGTTGTTCATGACGTGACTTCAGGGTATAATGTGCATGATGTTCATGATGTGACTCCAGGGTATAATGTGCATGTTGTTCATGATGTGACTCCAGGGTATAATGTGCATGTTGTTCATGATGTGACTCCAGGGTATAATGTGCATGATGTGACTCATGATGATGTTCATGACGTGACTCCAGGGTATAATGTGCATGTTGTTCATGACGTGACTCCAGGGTATAATGTGCATGATGTTCATGACGTGACTCCAGGGTATAATGTGCATGATGTTCATGACGTGACTCCAGGGTATAATGTGCATGATGTTCATGACGTGACTCCAGGGTATAATGTGCATGTTGTTCATGACGTGACTCCAGGGTATAATGTGCATGATGTTCATGACGTGACTCCAGGGTATAATGTGCATGTTGTTCATGACGTGACTCCAGGGTATAATGTGCATGATGTTCATGACGTGACTCCAGGGTATAATGTGCATGATGTTCATGACGTGACTCCAGGGTATAATGTGCATGATGTTCATGACGTGACTCCAGGGTATAATGTGCATGTTGTTCATGACGTGACTCCAGGGTATAATGTGCATGTGCATGTTCATGACGTGACTCCAGGGTATAATGTGCATGTTGTTCATGACGTGACTCCAGGGTATAATGTGCATGATGTTCATGACGTGACTCCAGGGTATAATGTGCATGTTGTTCATGACGTGACTCCAGGGTATAATGTGCATGATGTTCATCAGGGTGACGTGACTCCAGGGTATAATGTGCATGATGTTCATGACGTGACTCCAGGGTATAATGTGCATGATGTTCATGACGTGACTCCAGGGTATAATGTGCATGATGTTCATGACGTGACTCCAGGGTATAATGTGCATGATGTTCATGACGTGACTCCAGGGTATAATGTGCATGATGTTCATGACGTGACTCCAGGGTATAATGTGCATGTTGTTCATGACGTGACTCCAGGGTATAATGTGCATGATGTTCATGACGTGACTCCAGGGTATAATGTGCATGATGTTCATGACGTGACTCCAGGGTATAATGTGCATGATGTTCATGACGTGACTCCAGGGTATAATGTGCATGATGTTCATGACGTGACTCCAGGGTATAATGTGCATGATGTTCATGACGTGACTCCAGGGTATAATGTGCATGATGTTCATGACGTGACTCCAGGGTATAATGTGCATGTTGTTCATGACGTGACTCCAGGGTATAATGTGCATGATGTTCATGACGTGACTCCAGGGTATAATGTGCATGATGTTCATGACGTGACTCCAGGGTATAATGTGCATGATGTTCATGACGTGACTCCAGGGTATAATGTGCATGATGTTCATGACGTGACTCCAGGGTATAATGTGCATGATGTTCATGACGTGACTCCAGGGTATAATGTGCATGATGTTCATGACGTGACTCCAGGGTATAATGTGCATGATGTTCATGACGTGACTCCAGGGTATAATGTGCATGATGTTCATGACGTGACTCCAGGGTATAATGTGCATGATGTTCATGACGTGACTCCAGGGTATAATGTGCATGATGTTCATGACGTGACTCCAGGGTATAATGTGCATGATGTTCATGACGTGACTCCAGGGTATAATGTGCATGATGTTCATGACGTGACTCCAGGGTATAATGTGCATGATGTTCATGACGTGACTCCAGGGTATAATGTGCATGATGTTCATGACGTGACTCCAGGGTATAATGTGCATGATGTTCATGACGTGACTCCAGGGTATAATGTGCATGATGTTCATGACGTGACTCCAGGGTATAATGTGCATGATGTTCATGACGTGACTCCAGGGTATAATGTGCATGATGTTCATGACGTGACTCCAGGGTATAATGTGCATGATGTTCATGACGTGACTCCAGGGTATAATGTGCATGATGTTCATGACGTGACTCCAGGGTATAATGTGCATGATGTTCATGACGTGACTCCAGGGTATAATGTGCATGTTGTTCATGACGTGACTTCAGCGTATAATTAGCATGATGTTCATTACGTGTGACTCCAGGGTATAATGTGCATGATGTGACTCCAGGGTATAATGTGCATGATGTTCATGACGTGACTCCAGGGTATAATGTGCATGATGTTCATGACGTGACTCCAGGGTATAATGTGCATGATGTTCATGACGTGACTCCAGGGTATAATGTGCATGTTGTTCATGACGTGACTCCAGGGTATAATGTGCATGTTGTTCATGACGTGACTCCAGGGTATAATGTGCATGATGTTCATGACGTGACTCCAGGGTATAATGTGCATGGGTATGTTCATGACGTGACTCCAGGGTATAATGTGCATGATGTTCATGACGTGACTCCAGGGTATAATGTGCATGATGACTCCAGGGTATAATGTGCATGACGTGACTCCAGGGTATAATGTGCATGATGTTCATGACGTGACTCCAGGGTATAATGTGCATGATGTTCATGACGTGACTCCAGGGTATAATGTGCATGATGTTCATGACGTGACTCCAGGGTATAATGTGCATGATGTTCATGATGTGACTCCAGGGTATAATGTGCATGATGTTCATGACGTGACTCCAGGGTATAATGTGCATGATGTTCATGACGTGACTCCAGGGTATAATGTGCATGATGTTCATGACGTGACTCCAGGGTATAATGTGCATGATGTTCATGACGTGACTCCAGGGTATAATGTGCATGATGTTCATGACGTGACTCCAGGGTATAATGTGCATGATGTTCATGACGTGACTCCAGGGTATAATGTGCATGATGTTCATGACGTGACTCCAGGGTATAATGTGCATGATGTTCATGACGTGACTCCAGGGTATAATGTGCATGATGTTCATGACGTGACTCCAGGGTATAATGTGCATGATGTTCATGACGTGACTCCAGGGTATAATGTACATGATGTTCATGACGTGACTCCAGGGTATAATGTGCATGATGTTCATGACGTGACTCCAGGGTATAATGTGCATGATGTTCATGACGTGACTCCAGGGTATAATGTGCATGATGTTCATGACGTGACTCCAGGGTATAATGTGCATGATGTTCATGACGTGACTCCAGGGTATAATGTGCATGATGTTCATGACGTGACTCCAGGGTATAATGTGCATGATGTTCATGACGTGACTCCAGGGTATAATGTGCATGATGTTCATGACGTGACTCCAGGGTATAATGTGCATGATGTTCATGACGTGACTCCAGGGTATAATGTGCATGATGTTCATGACGTGACTCCAGGGTATAATGTGCATGATGTTCATGACGTGACTCCAGGGTATAATGTGCATGATGTTCATGACGTGACTCCAGGGTATAATGTGCATGATGTTCATGACGTGACTCCAGGGTATAATGTGCATGATGTTCATGACGTGACTCCAGGGTATAATGTGCATGATGTTCATATAATGTGCATGATGTTCGTGACTCCAGGGTATAATGTGCATGATGTTCATGACGTGACTCCAGGGTATAATGTGCATGATGTTCATGACGTGACTCCAGGGTATAATGTGCATGATGTTCATGACGTGACTCCAGGGTATAATGTGCATGATGTTCATGACGTGACTCCAGGGTATAATGTGCATGATGTTCATGATGATGTTCATGTGACTCCAGGGTATATTGTGCATGATGTTCATGACGTGTCTCCAGGGTATAATGTGCATGATGTTCATGACGTGACTCCAGGGTATAATGTGCATGATGTTCATGACGTGACTCCAGGGTATAATGTGCATGTTGTTCATGTTCATGACGTGACTCCAGGGTATAATGTGCATGTTGTTCATGACGTGACTCCAGGGTATAATGTGCATGATGTTCATGACGTGACTCCAGGGTATAATGTGCATGATGTTCATGACGTGACTCCAGGGTATAATGTGCATGATGTTCATGACGTGACTCCAGGGTATAATGTGCATGATGTTCATGACGTGACTCCAGGGTATAATGTGCATGATGTTCATGACGTGACTCCAGGGTATAATGTGCATGATGTTCATGACGTGACTCCAGGGTATAATGTGCATGATGTTCATGACGTGACTCCAGGGTATAATGTGCATGATGTTCATGACGTGACTCCAGGGTATAATGTGCATGATGTTCATGACGTGACTCCAGGGTATAATGTGCATGATGTTCATGATGATGTTCATGTGACTCCAGGGTATAATGTGCATGATGTTCATGACGTGACTCCAGGGTATAATGTGCATGTTGTTCATGACGTGACTCCAGGGTATAATGTGCATGATGTTCATGACGTGACTCCAGGGTATAATGTGCATGATGTTCATGATGATGTTCATGTGACTCCAGGGTATAATGTGCATGATGTTCATGACGTGACTCCAGGGTATAATGTGCATGATGTTCATGACGTGACTCCAGGGTATAATGTGCATGATGTTCATGACGTGACTCCAGGGTATAATGTGCATGATGTTCATGACGTGACTCCAGGGTATAATGTGCATGATGTTCATGACGTGACTCCAGGGTATAATGTGCATGATGTTCATGACGTGACTCCAGGGTATAATGTGCATGATGTTCATGACGTGACTCCAGGGTATAATGTGCATGATGTTCATGACGTGACTCCAGGGTATAATGTGCATGATGTTCATGACGTGACTCCAGGGTATAATGTGCATGTTGTTCATGACGTGACTCCAGGGTATAATGTGCATGATGTTCATGACGTGACTCCAGGGTATAATGTGCATGATGTTCATGACGTGACTCCAGGGTATAATGTGCATGATGTTCATGACGTGACTCCAGGGTATAATGTGCATGATGTTCATGACGTGACTCCAGGGTATAATGTGCATGATGTTCATGACGTGACTCCAGGGTATAATGTGCATGATGTTCATGACGTGACTCCAGGGTATAATGTGCATGATGTTCATGACGTGACTCCAGGGTATAATGTGCATGATGTTCATGACGTGACTCCAGGGTATAATGTGCATGTTGTTCATGACGTGACTCCAGGGTATAATGTGCATGTTGTTCATGACGTGACTCCAGGGTATAATGTGCATGATGTTCATGACGTGACTCCAGGGTATAATGTGCATGTTGTTCATGACGTGACTCCAGGGTATAATGTGCATGTTGTTCATGACGTGACTCCAGGGTATAATGTGCATGATGTTCATGACGTGACTCCAGGGTATAATGTGCATGTTGTTCATGACGTGACTCCAGGGTATAATGTGCATGTTGTTCATGACGTGACTCCAGGGTATAATGTGCATGATGTTCATGACGTGACTCCAGGGTATAATGTGCATGATGTTCATGACGTGACTCCAGGGTATAATGTGCATGATGTTCATGACGTGACTCCAGGGTATAATGTGCATGATGTTCATATAATGATGACGTGACTCCAGGGTATAATGTGCATGTTGTTCATGACGTGACTCCAGGGTATAATGTGCATGATGTTCATGACGTGACTCCAGGGTATAATGTGCATGATGTTCATGACGTGACTCCAGGGTATAATGTGCATGATGTTCATGACGTGACTCCAGGGTATAATGTGCATGATGTTCATGACGTGACTCCAGGGTATAATGTGCATGATGTTCATGACGTGACTCCAGGGTATAATGTGCATGATGTTCATGACGTGACTCCAGGGTATAATGTGCATGATGTTCATGACGTGACTCCAGGGTATAATGTGCATGATGTTCATGACGTGACTCCAGGGTATAATGTGCATGATGTTCATGACGTGACTCCAGGGTATAATGTGCATGATGTTCATGACGTGACTCCAGGGTATAATGTGCATGATGTTCATGACGTGACTCCAGGGTATAATGTGCATGATGTTCATGACGTGACTCCAGGGTATAATGTGCATGATGTTCATGACGTGACTCCAGGGTATAATGTGCATGATGTTCATGACGTGACTCCAGGGTATAATGTGCATGATGTTCATGACGTGACTCCAGGGTATAATGTGCATGATGTTCATGACGTGACTCCAGGGTATAATGTGCATGATGTTCATGACGTGACTCCAGGGTATAATGTGCATGATGTTCATGACGTGACTCCAGGGTATAATGTGCATGATGTTCATGACGTGACTCCAGGGTATAATGTGCATGATGTTCATGACGTGACTCCAGGGTATAATGTGCATGATGTTCATGACGTGACTCCAGGGTATAATGTGCATGATGTTCATGACGTGACTCCAGGGTATAATGTGCATGATGTTCATGACGTGACTCCAGGGTATAATGTGCATGATGTTCATGACGTGACTCCAGGGTATAATGTGCATGATGTTCATGACGTGACTCCAGGGTATAATGTGCATGTTGTTCATGACGTGACTCCAGGGTATAATGTGCATGATGTTCATGACGTGACTCCAGGGTATAATGTGCATGATGTTCATGACGTGACTCCAGGGTATAATGTGCATGATGTTCATGACGTGACTCCAGGGTATAATGTGCATGATGTTCATGACGTGACTCCAGGGTATAATGTGCATGATGTTCATGACGTGACTCCAGGGTATAATGTGCATGATGTTCATGACGTGACTCCAGGGTATAATGTGCATGATGTTCATGACGTGACTCCAGGGTATAATGTGCATGATGTTCATGACGTGACTCCAGGGTATAATGTGCATGATGTTCATGACGTGACTCCAGGGTATAATGTGCATGATGACGTGACTTCAGGGTATAATGTTATAATGTGCATGATGACGTGACTCGTGACTCCAGGGTATAATGTGCATGATGTTCATGACGTGACTCCAGGGTATAATGTGCATGATGTTCATGACGTGACTCCAGGGTATAATGTGCATGATGTTCATGACGTGACTCCAGGGTATAATGTGCATGATGTTCATGACGTGA
Source organism: Cherax quadricarinatus (assembly GCF_038502225.1). Classification (NCBI taxonomy): domain Eukaryota; kingdom Metazoa; phylum Arthropoda; class Malacostraca; order Decapoda; family Parastacidae; genus Cherax; species Cherax quadricarinatus. The sequence continues at coordinate 12,319,944 of NC_091366.1, forward strand.
CTCCAGGGTATAATGTGCATGATGTTCATGACGTGACTCCAGGGTATAATGTGCATGATGTTCATGACGTGACTCCAGGGTATAATGTGCATGATGTTCATGACGTGACTCCAGGGTATAATGTGCATGATGTTCATGACGTGACTCCAGGGTATAATGTGCATGATGTTCATGACGTGACTCCAGGGTATAATGTGCATGATGTTCATGACGTGACTCCAGGGTATAATGTGCATGATGTTCATGACGTGACTCCAGGGTATAATGTGCATGATGTTCATGACGTGACTCCAGGGTATAATGTGCATGATGTTCATGACGTGACTCCAGGGTATAATGTGCATGATGTTCATGACGTGACTCCAGGGTATAATGTGCATGATGTTCATGACGTGACTCCAGGGTATAATGTGCATGATGTTCATGACGTGACTCCAGGGTATAATGTGCATGATGTTCATGACGTGACTCCAGGGTATAATGTGCATGATGTTCATGACGTGACTCCAGGGTATAATGTGCATGATGTTCATGACGTGACTCCAGGGTATAATGTGCATGATGTTCATGACGTGACTCCAGGGTATAATGTGCATGATGTTCATGACGTGACTCCAGGGTATAATGTGCATGATGTTCATGACGTGACTCCAGGGTATAATGTGCATGATGTTCATGACGTGACTCCAGGGTATAATGTGCATGTTGTTCATGACGTGACTCCAGGGTATAATGTGCATGATGTTCATGACGTGACTCCAGGGTATAATGTGCATGATGTTCATGACGTGACTCCAGGGTATAATGTGCATGATGTTCATGACGTGACTCCAGGGTATAATGTGCATGATGTTCATGACGTGACTCCAGGGTATAATGTGCATGATGTTCATGACGTGACTCCAGGGTATAATGTGCATGTTGTTCATGACGTGACTCCAGGGTATAATGTGCATGATGTTCATGACGTGACTCCAGGGTATAATGTGCATGATGTTCATGACGTGACTCCAGGGTATAATGTGCATGTTGTTCATGACGTGACTCCAGGGTATAATGTGCATGTTGTTCATGACGTGACTCCAGGGTATAATGTGCATGTTGTTCATGACGTGACTCCAGGGTATAATGTGCATGATGTTCATGACGTGACTCCAGGGTATAATGTGCATGATGTTCACGTGTGCATGATGTTCATCCTCCAGGGTATAATGTGCATGATGTTCATGACGTGACTCCAGGGTATAATGTGCATGATTGTTCCACTCCAGGGTATAATGTGCATGATGTTCATGACGTGACTCCAGGGTATAATGTGCATGATGTTCATCATCCAGGGTATAATGTGCATGATGTGACTCCAGGGTATAATGTGCATGATGTTCATGACGTGACTCCAGGGTATAATGTGCATGATGTTCATGACGTGACTCCAGGGTATAATGTGCATGATGTTCATGACGTGACTCCAGGGTATAATGTGCATGATGTTCATGACGTGACTCCAGGGTATAATGTGCATGATGTTCATGACTCCAGTGACTCCAGGGTATAATGTGCATGATGTTCATGACGTGACTCCAGGGTATAATGTGCATGATGTGACTCCATATAATGTGCACGTGACTCCAGGGTATAATGTGCATGATGTTCATGACATGTGACTCCAGGGTATAATGTGCATGATGTTCATGACGTGACTCCAGGGTATAATGTGCATGATGTTCATGACGTGACTCCAGGGTATAGTGTGCATGATGTTCATGATGTGACTCCAGGGTATAATGTGCATGATGTTCGTGACGTGACTCCAGGGTATAATGTGCATGTTGTTCATGATGTGACTCCACATGACATGTGACTCCAGGGTATAATGTGCATGATGTTCATGACTCCAGTGACTCCAGGGTATAATGTGCATGATGTTCATGACGTGACTCCAGGGTATAATGTGCATGATGTTCATGACGTGACTCCAGGGTATAATGTGCATGATGTTCATGACGTGACTCCAGGGTATAATGTGCATGATGTTCATGACGTGACTCCAGGGTATAATGTGCATGATGTTCATGACGTGACTCCAGGGTATAGTGTGCATGATGATGTTCATGATGATGTTCGTGACTCCAGGGTATAATGTGCATGACTGTTCATGATGTTCATGTGACTCCAGGGTATAATGTGCATGATGTTCCATATAATGACGTGACTCCAGGGTATAATGTGCATGTTGTTCATGACGTGACTCCAGGGTATAATGTGCATGATGTTCATGACGTGACTCCAGGGTATAATGTGCATGATGTTCATGACGTGACTCAGGGTATAATGTGCATGATGTTCATGACGTGACTCCAGGGTATAATGTGCATGATGTTCATGACGTGACTCCAGGGTATAATGTGCATGATGACGTGACTCCAGGGTATAATGTGCATGATGTTCATGACGTGACTCCAGGGTATAATGTGCATGATGTTCATGACTCTCAGGGTATAATGTGCATGATGTTCATGATGTTGTTCATGTGACTCCAGGGTATAATGTGCATGATGTTCATGACGTGACTCCAGGGTATAATGTGCATGATGTTCATGACGTGACTCCAGGGTATAATGTGCATGATGTTCATGACGTGACTCCAGGGTATAATGTGCATGATGTTCATGACGTGACTCCAGGGTATAATGTGCATGATGTTCATGACGTGACTCCAGGGTATAATGTGCATGATGTTCATGACGTGACTCCAGGGTATAATGTGCATGATGTTCATGACGTGACTCCAGGGTATAATGTGCATGATGTTCATGACGTGACTCCAGGGTATAATGTGCATGATGTTCATGACGTGACTCCAGGGTATAATGTGCATGATGTTCATGACGTGACTCCAGGGTATAATGTGCATGATGTTCATGACGTGACTCCAGGGTATAATGTGCATGATGTTCATGACGTGACTCCAGGGTATAATGTGCATGATGTTCATGACGTGACTCCAGGGTATAATGTGCATGATGTTCATGACGTGACTCCAGGGTATAATGTGCATGATGTTCATGACGTGACTCCAGGGTATAATGTGCATGATGTTCATGACGTGACTCCAGGGTATAATGTGCATGATGACGTGACTCCAGGGTATAATGTGCATGATGTTCATGACGTGACTCCAGGGTATAATGTGCATGATGTTCATGACGTGACTCCAGGGTATAATGTGCATGATGTTCATGACGTGACTCCAGGGTATAATGTGCATGATGTTCATGACGTGACTCCAGGGTATAATGTGCATGATGTTCATGACGTATAATGTGCATGATGTTCTGACGTGACTCCAGGGTATAATGTGCATGATGTTCATGACGTGACTCCAGGGTATAATGTGCATGATGTTCATGACGTGACTCCAGGGTATAATGTGCATGATGTTCATGACGTGACTCCAGGGTATAATGTGCATGATGTTCATGACGTGACTCCAGGGTATAATGTGCATGATGTTCATGACGTGACTCCAGGGTATAATGTGCATGATGTTCATGACGTGACTCCAGGGTATAATGTGCATGATGTTCATGACGTGACTCCAGGGTATAATGTGCATGATGTTCATGACGTGACTCCAGGGTATAATGTGCATGATGTTCATGACGTGACTGGGTATAATGTGCATGATGTTCCGTGCCTCCAGGGTATAATGTGCATGATGTTCATGACGTGACTCCAGGGTATAATGTGCATGATGTTCATGACGTGACTCCAGGGTATAATGTGCATGATGTTCATGACGTGACTCCAGGGTATAATGTGCATGATGTTCATGACGTGACTCCAGGGTATAATGTGCATGATGTTCATGACGTGACTCCAGGGTATAATGTGCATGATGTTCATGACGTGACTCCAGGGTATAATGTGCATGATGTTCATGACGTGACTCCAGGGTATAATGTGCATGATGTTCATGACGTGACTCCAGGGTATAATGTGCATGATGTTCATGACGTGACTCCAGGGTATAATGTGCATGATGTTCATGACGTGACTCCAGGGTATAATGTGCATGATGTTCATGACGTGACTCCAGGGTATAATGTGCATGATGTTCATGACGTGACTCCAGGGTATAATGTGCATGATGTTCATGACGTGACTCCAGGGTATAATGTGCATGATGTTCATGACGTGACTCCAGGGTATAATGTGCATGATGTTCATGACGTGACTCCAGGGTATAATGTGCATGATGTTCATGACGTGACTCCAGGGTATAATGTGCATGATGTTCATGACGTGACTCCAGGGTATAATGTGCATGATGTTCATGACGTGACTCCAGGGTATAATGTGCATGATGTTCATGACGTGACTCCAGGGTATAATGTGTTCATGACGTGACTCCAGGGTATAATGTGCATGACGTGACTCCAGGGTATAATGTGCATGATGTTCATGACGTGACTCCAGGGTATAATGTGCATGATGTTCATGACGTGACTCCAGGGTATAATGTGCATGATGTTCATGACGTGACTCCAGGGTATAATGTGCATGATGTTCATGACGTGACTCCAGGGTATAATGTGCATGATGTTCATGACGGGTATAATGTGCATGATGTTCATGATGTGACCATGATGTGACTCCAGGGTATAATGTGCATGATGTTCATGACGTGACTCCAGGGTATATGTTGTTCATGTGCATGATGTTCATGACGTGACTCCAGGGTATAATGTGCATGATGTTCATGACGTGACTCCAGGGTATAATGTGCATGATGTTCATGACGTGACTCCAGGGTATAATGTGCATGATGTTCATGACGTGACTCCAGGGTATAATGTGCATGATGTTCATGACGTGACTCCAGGGTATAATGTGCATGATGTTCATGACGTGACTCCAGGGTATAATGTGCATGATGTTCATGACGTGACTCCAGGGTATAATGTGCATGATGTTCATGACGTGACTCCAGGGTATAATGTGCATGATGTTCATGACGTGACTCAAGGGTATAATGTGCATGTTGTTCATGTATAGGGTATGTGCATGATTTTCATGACGTGACTCCAGGGTATAATGTGCATGATGTTCATGACGTGACTCCAGGGTATAATGTGCATGATGTTCATGACGTGACTCCAGGGTATAATGTGCATGATGTTCATGACGTGACTCCAGGGTATAATGTGCATGATGTTCATGACGTGACTCCAGGGTATAATGTGCATGATGTTCATGACGTGACTCCAGGGTATAATGTGCATGATGTTCATGACGTGACTCCAGGGTATAATGTGCATGATGTTCATGACGTGACTCCAGGGTATAATGTGCATGATGTTCATGACGTGACTCCAGGGTATAATGTGCATGATGTTCATGACGTGACTCCAGGGTATAATGTGCATGATGTTCATGACGTGACTCCAGGGTATAATGTGCATGATGTTCATGACGTGACTCCAGGGTATAATGTGCATGATGTTCATGACGTGACTCCAGGGTATAATGTGCATGATGTTCATGACGTGACTCCAGGGTATAATGTGCATGATGTTCATGACGTGACTCCAGGGTATAATGTGCATGATGTTCATGACGTGACTCCAGGGTATAATGTGCATGATGTTCATGACGTGACTCCAGGGTATAATGTGCATGATGTTCATGACGTGACTCCAGGGTATAATGTGCATGATGTTCATGACGTGACTCCAGGGTATAATGTGCATGATGTTCATGACGTGACTCCAGGGTATAATGTGCATGATGTTCATGACGTGACTCCAGGGTATAATGTGCATGATGTTCATGACGTGACTCCAGGGTATAATGTGCATGATGTTCATGACGTGACTCCAGGGTATAATGTGCATGATGTTCATGACGTGACTCCAGGGTATAATGTGCATGATGTTCATGACGTGACTCCAGGGTATAATGTGCATGATGTTCATGACGTGACTCCAGGGTATAATGTGCATGATGTTCATGACGTGACTCCAGGGTATAATGTGCATGATGTTCATGATGTGACTCCAGGGTATAATGTGCATGATGTTCATGACGTGGGTATAATGTGCATGATGTTCATGACGTGAGGGTATAATGTGCATGTTGTTCATGACGTGACTCCAGGGTATAATGTACATGATGTTCATGACGTGACTCCAGGGTATAATGTGCATGTTGTTCATGACGTGACTCCAGGGTATAATGTGCATGATGTTCATGATGTGACTCCAGGGTATAATGTGCATGATGTTCATGACGTGACTCCAGGGTATAATGTGCATGATGTTCATGACGTGACTCCAGGGTATAATGTGCATGTTGTTCATGACGTGACTCCAGGGTATAATGTGCATGTTGTTCATGACTCCAGTGATGTTGTTCTCCAGGGTATAATGTGCATGATGTTCATGACGTGACTCCAGGGTATAATGTGCATGATGTTCATGACGTGACTCCAGGGTATAATGTGCATGATGTTCATGACGTGACTCCAGGGTATAATGTGCATGATGTTCATGACGTGACTCCAGGGTATAATGTGCATGATGTTCATGACGTGACTCCAGGGTATAATGTGCATGATGTTCATGACGTGACTCCAGGGTATAATGTGCATGATGTTCATGACGTGACTCCAGGGTATAATGTGCATGATGTTCATGACGTGACTCCAGGGTATAATGTGCATGATGTTCATGACGTGACTCCAGGGTATAATGTGCATGATGTTCATGACGTGACTCCAGGGTATAATGTGCATGATGTTCATGACGTGACTCCAGGGTATAATGTGCATGATGTTCATGACGTGACTCCAGGGTATAATGTGCATGATGACGTGACTCCATATAATGTGCATGATGTTCATGACGTGACTCCAGGGTATAATGTGCATGATGTTCATGACGTGACTCCAGGGTATAATGTGCATGATGTTCATGACGTGACTCCAGGGTATAATGTGCATGATGTTCATGACGTGACTCCAGGGTATAATGTGTATGTTGTTCATGACGTGACTCCAGGGTATAATGTGCATGATGTTCATGACGTGACTCCAGGGTATAATGTGCATGTTGTTCATGACGTGACTCCAGGGTATAATGTGCATGATGTTCATGTTCATGACGTGACTCCAGGGTATAATGTGCATGATGTTCATGACGTGACTCCAGGGTATAATGTGCATGATGTTCATGACGTGACTCCAGGGTATAATGTGCATGATGTTCATGACGTGACTCCAGGGTATAATGTGCATGATGTTCATGACGTGACTCCAGGGTATAATGTGCATGATGTTCATGACGTGACTCCAGGGTATAATGTGCATGATGTTCATGACGTGACTCCAGGGTATAATGTGCATGATGTTCATGACGTGACTCCAGGGTATAATGTGCATGATGACGTGACTCCAGGGTATAATGTTCATATAATGTGCATGTTGTTCATGACGTGACTCGTGACTCCAGGGTATAATGTGCATGATGTTCATGACATGTTGTTCATGACGTGACTCCAGTGACTCCAGGGTATAATGTGCATGATGTTCATGACGTGACTCCAGGGTATAATGTGCATGATGTTCATGACGTGACTCCAGGGTATAATGTGCATGATGTTCATGACGTGACTCCAGGGTATAATGTGCATGATGTTCATGACGTGACTCCAGGGTATAATGTGCATGATGTTCATGACGTGACTCCAGGGTATAATGTGCATGATGTTCATGACGTGACTCCAGGGTATAATGTGCATGATGTTCATGACGTGACTCCAGGGTATAATGTGCATGATGTTCATGACGTGACTCCAGGGTATAATGTGCATGATGTTCATGACGTGACTCCAGGGTATAATGTGCATGATGTTCATGACGTGACTCCAGGGTATAATGTGCATGTGCATGTTCATGACGTGACTCCAGGGTATAATGTGCATGATGTTCATGACGTGACTCCAGGGTATAATGTGCATGATGTTCATGACGTGACTCCAGGGTATAATGTGCATGATGTTCATGACGTGACTCCAGGGTATAATGTGCATGATGTTCATGACGTGACTCCAGGGTATAATGTGCATGATGTTCATGACGTGACTCCAGGGTATAATGTGCATGATGTTCATGTTCATGACGTGACTCCAGGGTATAATGTGCATGATGTTCATGACGTGACTCCAGGGTATAATGTGCATGATGTTCATGACGTGACTCCAGGGTATAATGTGCATGATGTTCATGACGTGACTCCAGGGTATAATGTGCATGATGACGTGTTCATGACGTGACTCCAGGGTATAATGTGCATGATGTTCATGACGTGACTCCAGGGTATAATGTGCATGATGTTCATGACGTGACTCCAGGGTATAATGTGCATGTTGTTCATGACGTGACTCCAGGGTATAATGTGCATGATGTTCATGACGTGACTCCAGGGTATAATGTGCATGATGTTCATGACGTGACTCCAGGGTATAATGTGCATGTTGTTCATGACGTGACTCCAGGGTATAATGTGCATGATGTTCATGACGTGACTCCAGGGTATAATGTGCATGATGTTCATGACGTGACTCCAGGGTATAATGTGCATGATGTTCATGACGTGACTCCAGGGTATAATGTGCATGATGTTCATGACGTGACTCCAGGGTATAATGTGCATGATGTTCATGACGTGACTCCAGGGTATAATGTGCATGATGTTCATGACGTGACTCCAGGGTATAATGTGCATGTTGTTCATGACGTGACTCCAGGGTATAATGTGCATGATGTTCATGACGTGACTCCATGATGTTCATGACGTGACTCCAGGGTATAATGTGCATGATGTTCATGACGTGACTCCAGGGTATAATGTGCATGATGTTCATGACGTGACTCCAGGGTATAATGTGCATGATGTTTATGACGTGACTCCAGGGTATAATGTGCATGATGTTCATGACGTGACTCCAGGGTATAATGTGCATGTTGTTCATGACGTGACTCCAGGGTATAATGTGCATGTTGTTCATGATGATGTTCGTGACTCCAGGGTATAATGTGCATGATGTTCATGACGTGACTCCAGGGTATAATGTGCATGTTGTTCATGACGTGACTCCAGGGTATAATGTGCATGTTGTTCATGACGTGACTCCAGGGTATAATGTGCATGTTGTTCATGACGTGACTCCAGGGTATAATGTGCATGTTGTTCATGACGTGACTCCAGGGTATAATGTGCATGTTGTTCATGACGTGACTCCAGGGTATAATGTGCATGTTGTTCATGACGTGACTCCAGGGTATAATGTGCATGTTGTTCATGACGTGACTCCAGGGTATAATGTGCATGATGTTCATGACGTGACTCCAGGGTATAATGTGCATGATGTTCATGACGTGACTCCAGGGTATAATGTGCATGATGTTCATGACGTGACTCCAGGGTATAATGTGCATGATGTTCATGACGTGACTCCAGGGTATAATGTGCATGATGTTCATGACGTGACTCCAGGGTATAATGTGCATGTTGTTCATGACGTGACTCCAGGGTATAATGTGCATGATGTTCATGACGTGACTCCAGGGTATAATGTGCATGATGTTCATGACGTGACTCCAGGGTATAATGTGCATGATGTTCATGACGTGACTCCAGGGTATAATGTGCATGATGTTCATGACGTGACTCCAGGGTATAATGTGCATGATGTTCATGACGTGACTCCAGGGTATAATGTGCATGTTGTTCATGACGTGACTCCAGGGTATAATGTGCATGTTGTTCATGACGTGACTCCAGGGTATAATGTGCATGATGTTCATGACGTGACTCCAGGGTATAATGTGCATGATGTTCATGACGTGACTCCAGGGTATAATGTGCATGATGTTCATGACGTGACTCCAGGGTATAATGTGCATGATGTTCATGACGTGACTCCAGGGTATAATGTGCATGTTGTTCATGACGTGACTCCAGGGTATAATGTGCATGATGTTCATGACGTGACTCCAGGGTATAATGTGCATGATGTTCATGACGTGACTCCAGGGTATAATGTGCATGATGTTCATGACGTGACTCCAGGGTATAATGTGCATGATGTTCATGACGTGACTCCAGGGTATAATGTGCATGATGTTCATGACGTGACTCCAGGGTATAATGTGCATGATGTTCATGACGTGACTCCAGGGTATAATGTGCATGATGTTCATGACGTGACTCCAGGGTATAATGTGCATGATGTTCATGACGTGACTCCAGGGTATAATGTGCATGATGTTCATGACGTGACTCCAGGGTATAATGTGCATGTTGTTCATGACGTGACTCCAGGGTATAATGTGCATGATGTTCATGACGTGACTCCAGGGTATAATGTGCATGATGTTCATGATGTGACTCCAGGGTATAATGTGCATGTTGTTCATGACGTGACTCCAGGGTATAATGTGCATGATGTTCATGACGTGACTCCAGGGTATAATGTGCATGATGTTCATGACGTGACTCCAGGGTATAATGTGCATGTTGTTCATGACGTGACTCCAGGGTATAATGTGCATGTTGTTCATGACGTGACTCCAGGGTATAATGTGCATGATGTTCATGATGTGACTCCAGGGTATAATGTGCATGTTGTTCATGACGTGACTCCAGGGTATAATGTGCATGATGTTCATGACGTGACTCCAGGGTATAATGTGCATGATGTTCATGACGTGACTCCAGGGTATAATGTGCATGTTGTTCATGACGTGACTCCAGGGTATAATGTGCATGATGTTCATGACGTGACTCCAGGGTATAATGTGCATGATGTTTAAAAATGTCTGAAAAATGTGAATAATTTTTAAAAATACAAACCATGTAATAATAATAATAATAATAATAATAATAATAATAATAATAACGATAATAATAATGACAATAACGACAACAGTGATAATAATAATTACAATTAAAATATCAACTACAATAAAAATAACTAATAATAATTACAATAATATTAACCTTAATAATAATTTCAATAATATTACAATAATATTAACATTAATAATAATTTCAATAATAATAATAATTACAATAATATTAACATTAATAATAATTCCAATAATAATAATAATTACAATAATATTAACATTAATAATAATTCCAATAATAATAATAATTACAATAATATTAACATTAATAATAATTCCAATAATAATAATAATTACAATAATATTAACATTAATAATAATTCCAATAATAATAATAATTACAATAATATTAACATTAATAATAATTCCAATAATAATAATTACAATAATATTAACATTAATAATAATTCCAATAATAATAATAATTACAATAATATTAACATTAATAATAATTCCAATAATAATAATAATTACAATAATATTAACATTAATAATAATTTCAATAATAATTACAATAATATTAACATTAATAATATTACTATAGTCAAAAAGAAGCGCTAAGCCACAAGGGCTATACAGCAACATTAATAATAATCTCAATAATAACAATTACAACAATAATAATGATAATGTCAGATTTTTTTAATTCATTTACCCTCCGTAGGTGTTGTGGGCGTGGGTGGTGGTGATGGGCGTGGCAGCCAAACCCATCGTTGATCCTGGTGAGTCTAACATCTACCAGAGTAGATAAATCTCGCCCTCTCCGGGAATCGAACCCAGGACCTTTCGCTTGTGCACTGTTGTGACCACTGAGCTACAGTCTACTACAGCAGGTTATTTATTGAGTAGGTAGAGATGTAGTAGCCTGTCGGAGCACAACCGAAAGGTCCTGGGTTCGATTCTCTGACATAGTTATATGTACGGCTAATTCTCTTTGCACCTGTTGCTTGTTTACCTAGCGTAAGCAGGTATCTGTTACCCGTATTCACCTAGCATAAACAGGCACCTGTCGTCTGTGTTCACCTAGCATAAACAGGTACCTGTCGTCTGTGTTCACCTAGCATAAACAGGTACCTGTCGTCTGTGTTCACCTAGCATAAACAAGTACTTGCTGCCCGTGTTCACCTACCATTAACAGGTACCTGTTGTCTGTGTTCACCTAGCATCAACAGGTACTTGTTGCCCGTGCTCACCTAGCATAAAAAAGCACCTGTCACCTACGTTCTAAGGTGAGGGAAGCAGAGATAGTGCAACACAGGTGAGGGGAGAGGAGTAGTGGGAGTGGAGACACTAACAGCTGCCAAGGAGAGAAATTTAACTACTTCTTGAGATGGATCTATGAGGGCAAAACTGACTCGTTGTATCCAGGGATGTTATGGCAAGAACGGGAGTAAGATGAGAGCATCATGGACAGTGTCTGTGCTAGTGTTATGGCTACAGGAGGGGTCAAAGACAGGACAAGAACGGGAGTAAGATGAGAGCATCATGGACGGTGTCTGTGCTAGTGTTATGGCTACAGGAGGGGTCAAAGACAGGACAAGAACGGGAGTAAGATGAGAGCATCATGGACGGTGTCTGTGCTAGTGTTATGGCTACAGGAGGGGGTCAAAAACAGGACAAGAACGAGGGTAAGATGAGAGCATCATGGACGGTGTCTGTGCTAGTGTTATGGCTACAGGAGGGGTCAAAGACAGGACAAGAACGAGGGTAAGATAAGAGGGGGTCAAAGACAGGACAAGAACGGGAGTAAGATGAGAGCATCATGGATAGCGTCTGTGCTAGTGTTATGGCTACAGGAGGGGTCAAAGACAGGACAAGAACGAGGGTAAGATGAGAGCATCATGGACGGTGTCTGTGCTAGTGTTATGGCTACAGGAGGGGTCAAAGACAGGACAAGAACGAGGGTAAGAGCATCATGGACGGTGTCTGTGCTAGTGTTATGGCTACAGGAGGGGTCAAAGACAGGACAAGAACGAGGGTAAGATAAGAGCATCATGGACGGTGTCTGTGCTAGTGTTATGGCTACAGGAGGGGTCAAAGACAGGACAAGAACGAGGGTAAGATGAGAGCATCATGGACGGTGTCTGTGCTAGTGTTATGGCTACAGGAGGGGTCAAAAACAGGACAAGAACGAGGGTAAGATGAGAGCATCATGGACGGTGTCTGTGCTAGTGTTATGGCTACAGGAGGGGTCAAAAACAGGACAAGAACGAGGGTAAGGATGAGAGCATCATGGCCAGTGTCTGTGCTAGTGTTATGGCTACAGGAGGGGTCAAAGACTAGAAAAGAACGAGGGTAAGATGAGAGCATCGTGGACAGTATCTGTGGTACCGTCATGGATACAGCAAGGGTCAAACACTGAGATAGTTTATCCGCAAAGTTGAGATGAGGTATTAAGGTGAGAGGTTTGTAGTTGTGTGGGGCTGTGGCGCGAGTGTGGAAAAATACCTGGAGAGAACTGTGACGACTGAAAGACAGTAAAGTGATAACTGGTGAAGACGTAATAACATTGTTGGTGACATCATAAGTGTTAAACACTGCAGTAGTTGTTGTAGTAGTCAGTGGTTGTTGAGGTGACTATAGTGGTTGTTGAGGTTGTGACTACAGTGGTTGTTGAGGTGACTATAGTGGTTGTTGAGGTTGTGACTACAGTGGTTGTTGAGGTGACTATAGTGGTTGTTGAGGTTGTGACTACAGTGGTTGTTGAGGTGACTACAGTGGTTGGTGAGGTTGTGACTACAGTGGTTCTTGAGGTTCTGACTACAGCGGTTGATTAAGGTTGTGACTATAGTGATTGAAGTCAGTGGTTGTTGAGGTTGCGACTACAGTGGCCGTAGTAGTCAGTGGCCGTTGAGGCTGTGACTACAGTGGTTGTAGTCAGTGGTTGGTGAGGTTGTGACTACAGTGGTAGTAGTAGTCAGTGGGTGATGAGGTTGTGACTACAGTGGTTGTTGAAGTGACTACAGTGGTTGGTGAGGTTGTGACTACAGTGGTTCTTGAGGGTCTGACTACAGCGGTTGATTAAGGCTGTGTACTATAGTGATTGAAGTCAGTGGTTGTTGAGGTTGTGACTACAGTGGCCGTAGTAGTCAGTGGCTGTTGAGGTTGTGACTACAGTGGTAGTAGTAGTCAGTGGGTGATGAGGTTGTGACTACAGTGATTGTAGTAGTCAGTGGGTGATGAGGTTGTGGCTAAAGTGGCTGTTGAGGTTGTGACTACAGTGGTTGTAGTAGTCAGTGGGTGATGAGGTTGTGACTACAGTGGTTGTAGTCAGTGGTTGTTCAGGTTGTGACTACAGTGGTAGCAGTAGTCAGTGGGTGATGAGGTTGTGATTGCAGTGATTGTAGTCAGTGGGTGATGAGGTTGTGACTACTGTGGTTGTAGTCAGTGGGTGATGAGGTTGTGACTAAAGTGGCTATTGAGGTTGTGACTACAGTGGTTGTAGTCAGTGGGTGATGAGGTTGTGACTAAAGTGGCTATTGAGGTTGTGACTACAGTGGTTGTAGTCAGTGGGTGATGAGGTTGTGACTAAAGTGGCTATTGAGGTTGTGACTACAGTGGTTGTAGTCAGTGGGTGATGAGGTTGTGACTAAAGTGGCTATTGAGGTTGTGACTACAGTGGTTGTAGTAGTCAGTGGGTGATGAGGTTCTGACTACAGTGGTTGTAGTAGTCAGTGGGTGATGAGGTTGTGACTACAGTGGTTGTAGTAGTCAGTGGGTGATGAGGTTGTGACTACAGTGGTTGTAGTAGTCAGTGGGTGATGAGGTTGTGACTACAGTGGTTGTAGTAGTCAGTGGGTGATGAGGTTGTGACTACAGTGGTTGTAGTAGTCAGTGGGTGATGAGGTTGTGACTACAGTGGTTGTAGTAGTCAGTGGGTGATGAGGTTCTGACTACAGTGGTTGTAGTAGTCAGTGGGTGATGAGGGTGTGACTACAGTGGTTGTAATAGTGGGTGATGAGGTTGTGACTGCAGTGGTTGTAGTCAGTGGGTGATGAGGTTGTGACTACAATGGTTGTAGTTAGTGGGTGATTAGGTTGTGACTACAGTGGTTGTAGTCAGTGGGTGAAGTTGTGTCGACAGTGGTTGTAGTCAGTGGGTGATGAGGTTGTGACTACAGTGCTTGTAGTAGTCAGTGGGTGATGAGGTTGTGACTACAGTGGTTGTAGTCAGTGGGTGAAGTTGTGTCGACAGTGGTTGTAGTCAGTGGGTGATGAGGTTGTGACTACAGTGGTTGTAGTAGTCAGTGGGTGATGAGGGTGTGACTACAGTGGTTGTAGTGGACAAACGGGAATAAACACTACGAGTTGCCACTCCTGGATCCGACGTCAACCCCCTGGCAATAATTCTGCCGTCAGACGTCAGGCCAAATGACCAGCCATTGTCTGACTTAGTCTCCTGACCTGACCGAAGATGATCCACTTTCCACCGAGTGGACTGACACCATCACCGCAGAACTACCAACGGAAGTTACACTAGTACAAAACTCATAGTGGAGTTTTTTCACTGTCTAGGAGCGGGGATTTCACGAAAGGGAAACTATCCCCACTAATGAGGTGAAATGGAGAGAGAGAGAGGGGGGGGGAGGAGATAAGATTGGGGAGTGTTTAAAGGAAGGGGTGAGGTTCAGTGCCTTGGGTTAAGAGTTTCTTCAACACTAGCAATAAAACTTCCCTTGCCCCCTTGAAGGGGTTGTGTTTCGCCCCCCCCCCTTGAAGGGGTTGTGTTCCCCCCTTGAAGGGGTTGTGTTTCCCCCCCCTTAAGGGGTTGTTTCATAACATTCCATTTTGTGCCTCATGACAACATTCCGTGTTTCATGACACTGTCTAGTGTTGCTACATTATGGTGTTGTGTTGCAGGACTGTTCGTAATCCAGGGAGTGCGGACCTGCATCAACGGCACAGGTTACTGCCTGCTAGGTAACAACTGTTCCCTGGATGTGGACTTCCTGCCTGATGAGACAGGTGGACACTGCTACGGTCTCAGGGATGCCTTCACGCCCAACATTGACTTCGTCTGCTGCAGGTTGCCATTATTATCTTATTAGTAGTTATTAATTTTATTAACTATTACTATTAATTATTACTATTATTATTATTATTACTATTATTATTAAAAGCGTAGAGGTTATACAGCGACCTGGAGAATGAAATACAATGAGTCTATTCCTCTTTCTATCGTCTATAGATTTTATCCTCATTTTTTTCATTCCATTTCCAAGTCGACTTGCAAGGAATATACACAGGTAATTACATTGTTGTTTCTTTATTCGTATTTTTGTTGTTCATCTGATTCACTTCTCTGTTTCTTCTTGTTCCTCCTGTTTACGTTCACTTCTATTTTTCCTTCAATCTTTTACTTTCCAACAACACCTTAGCATTATTTAATACGGCAATGATAAGAGAGGTGAGTACCTTGTTACATTACATGTCTCTCTTTTACACAAGGTTTTCAAGAGTTAAGTTAAGAGTCCCTTATATTACAAGCTAAGAGTTGTTACCAATCTCAGCTCGTTTAAAAGCCTTATTATGAGACATACAAATATGAAAAGGAATGAGGTTGGAGTCATATGTGAACCAGCGATTTCATGTGGTCGGTTGATTTTAGTTTGTTGATGTTTTGATGTACGAACATGTTCCAAACTCGAGTCATTCTAGGAATAAACGATCTCAGATGAAGTGATATTCTTGAGTAGGTTACAGCCAGAGTGTAGTTGCTGTTTGGTGCTGCTCTCTCTCTCTCTCTCACGGGTGACGACCTCTACACACCTTGACACCTAACTTCCTCTCTCATTATCCTCTCATTGTTCCACATTACTCAAGTTCTCAGCTATTTCCTCCTTACTCATTTTTTCCTTCTCTACTTCTCTATTTATCGTCTATTATTTTTTAATCTCTGGTTTATTACCTTACTGAGACTTTGTCTTCCGCTGTCAGACGTATACCGCACTTATTGGCTTTTAAATATACGTTAATTAACGAATATTTGACCTAATATAATTTCTGATAAGTTTAAATCGTGCAGAAACTAACGCACTGCGGTGAACGTTGCAATAAGATTTATAACTGTGATAATAGTGTGACTCCTTCATCACAGTGACTGCTGGAGAATAGTTCAGTGAACTTGGAACAGGTAAACACCACTCAGCTGGTTAATGGGGTGTTAACCCTACCCACTACACACCCGTCACTATGGCTGCATGTTCACTACCACGCAACAATACTTTAATATCTCTATTAAAGAGTAAAGTAAACTTTCTGTGTACATACACTGAAAGTCATATACTGTATCTGTCAGTATATCTGCATCAGCTGCTCAACTTTCTTCCACTCTTCAATTCCTCCAAGATGGAAGTTGTTTACCTGCCGCTCCCAGGCGCGATATCATCCATACTGTTATACTACTTTCCACTTATTATCACATAATAACTATAATATTCATCAACAGTGTACCTGAGTCTCCTTCATATTAATCACACTTGTCTCAACACAGTTGTAGTTCCGTCTCCAGAACTTTCCTGACTTTTGAAACAGCCGACACCTTCATATATATATATACATATTTTTTTTTCAACAAGTCAGCCGTCTCCCACCGAGGCAGAGTGACCCAAAAAAGAAAGAAAATCCCCAAAAAGAAAATGCTTACATCATCATTCAACACTTTCACCACATACATAATCACTGTTTTTGCAGAGGTGCTCAGAATACAACAGTTTAGAAGCATATACGTATAAAGATACACAACATATGTTATATATATATATATATATATATATATATATATATATATATATATATATATATATATATATATATATATATATATATATATATATATATATAAGTAGAGGACATTTTCCTTGTCGTTCTTTAACAATGTGGTTTTCCAATTAACTTGTTACTGACAGTACTAGTGGTAACAAGTAAATACTAGGGAGGTATACTTAAAACATGTAGTGTTCCAATTAACTTGTTACTGACAGTACTAGTGGTAACAGATGATTAACACTAGGGAGGTATACTTGAGGAAAAAGTCTACATCTGGTATACCAGGGTATGCTATGTCTGGATACGACAAATACCTGTATTAAATAACATTGTTTTAATTAGAATTCATTATTAATACCGAGGAAGATATAATGTAAGCATCACTGAAGTGACTGTAAGACTCGCCAAGTGACTGTGAGACTCGCCAAGTGACTGTGAGACTCGCCAAGTGACTGTGAGACTCGCCAAGTGACTGTGAGACTCGCCAAGTGACTGTGAGACTCGCCAAGTGACTGTGAGACTCGCCAAGTGACTGTGAGACTCGCCAAGTGGCTGTGAGACTCGCCAAGTGACTGTGAGACTCGCCAAGTGACTGTGAGACTCGCCAAGTGACTGTGAGACTCGCCAAGTGACTGTGAGACTCGCCAAGTGACTGTGAGACTCGCCAAGTGACTGTGAGACTCGCCAAGTGACTGTGAGACTCGCCAAGTGACTGTGAGACTCGCCAAGTGACTGTGAGACTCGCCATAATCAATGAATGAGGTTAAAACGTGTAGCTTATTACTAATGGAATACAACACCGACAAACTGATGAATAATATACATGTACAGCACTTGGTTACCTTCACTGATGGCCAAGTATTGCACTTGTCTCTTAGTCATTGAAGGAATAACAGTTATTCACTAGTTATAATAATAATAATAATAATAACTTTATTTACTACCAGTACATGTACAAGGTATACAGACCATAGCTGACATCAACAACATACTACTATATAGAAAGCTGCTTGTTATGCTGAGCATTTCCCGCAAATTAGGTCAGTTTTGTCCCAGGATGCGACCCACACCAGTCCACTAACACCCAGATACCCAGTTTACTGATGGGGAACATAAGACAACCGGTGTAAGCAAACACGCCCAGTGTTTCTACCCTCGCTGGGAATCGAACCCAGACACTCACCGTGTGAAGCGAGAGCTTTAGCCACTAGGCCACGGGGCACCTAGCTGTGAGTCAATTGAGGTGTTCAAGACTGCTGAAGAAACTCATTCTTCTACGCTGAAATATACACCACTCTCATCTTGACTCACGAAATCGTAATGACACGATTGCAAAAAAAAACATACCACGGGTGGGGATAGAACCCACGGTCAGAGAGTCTCAAAACTCCAGACCGTCGCGTTAGCCACTGGACCAGCTAGCCACAATAAGATTCATCCAACTAGGTATATTTCTACACCATAGGAAGGTTAGCACAGGCACCACTGTGACCACTCTCATCTTCCCTGTTATTCTCCACATGTGGGTTCTATTGTGTTATATATTCGGTTTATTGCTGTTCGTCTCTCTCTCTCTCCAGCGACCTGATAAGGATCACTACTTTCTATCGTTGAAATCTCCAGATATATTATCTATTCTCATTAACCCTCATAACAAATGTATTATACTTATTCTGTCACTCTCTTCTCCTTCCCTACCTTTATGTATATCAAGTCATTATAATCAGTAGTGAGGTAGAATGGTTGTTGTTACAGGTACAACCCACTGGGGAAGGCCACCAGTAAGCTACCCACCACTACCCTCTCCTCCTTCACCATCACTGACGTATTCTCCCTCGTTGATGATGAGGCTGTCCTCCAGCAACAGCAGGTAAAGTATAAACTCATCTTAACAGTTAGTATATCACTGTTGCTAACACAGTCAAATGGTGACTGTTTAACGAGTCTTAAACAGTGATTATTTGATTATCTAACACCTGATGAAGAATTAAGAAACATGTGCAACATCTGGTTACTACATGAATGGTATACAACACCGACAGATAAAAATTAAACACAAGTGCAACATCTGGGTATCTTCATTGTAGATGTTTCGCCATCCAGAGGCTTTCTTTATCAGTACAAATTGAAGAAGATAAGTCGTACAAGTATATACAAAAGTGGAGGTAGTGTAATAAAGTTGGTAGAATTACCCACAATAAGTAAAGTAAAAGGACACAAGTGCAACTAATGCGACATTTTATTGTGGCCACAATAAAATGTCACATCAGTTGCACTTGTGTCCTTTTACTTTACACAAAGTGGAGGTAATCAGTCCCTCAGCTTCATCGTTGGTGAAGTCGTAGTCTTGTTCCACAGTCACAACTCTCTATTATTTCTATCATATTTCATTTACTGCATTGTATTGTACTGTATTTGCTTAATTATTATTGACACAAAACTAACGTAATTCAAGAAATTTACTGAACACCGTAGGTGAGAAAATTACTGAACACCGCAGGTGAGAAAATTACTGAACACCGCAGGTGAGAAAATTACTGAACACCGCAGGTGAGAAAATTACTGAACACCGCAGGTGAGAATATTACTGAACACCGTAGGTGAGAAAATTACTGAACACCGCAGGTGAGAAAATTACTGAACAGACAAAGCAGATGTGATAGTAATTATGGACAAGGTAGATTATGGTAGAAACATGAACATGTTATCAGAAGACGAGGGAACTTACGTGCCCCTTAAGTCTCCCAGATCAGTTACGTGGCCCTTAAGTCTCCCAGATCAGTTACGTGGCCCTTAAGTCTCCCAGATCAGTTACGTGCCCCTTAAGTCTCCCAGATCAGTTACGTGCCCCTTAAGTCTCCCAGATCAGTTACGTGGCCCTTAAGTCTCCCAGATCAGTTACGTGCCCCTTAAGTCTCCCAGATCAGTTACGTGGCCCTTAAGTCTCCCAGATCAGTTACGTGCCTCTTAAGTCTCCCAGATCAGTTACGTGGCCCTTAAGTCTCCCAGATCAGTTACGTGCCTCTTAAGTCTCCCAGATCAGTTACGTGCCTTTTAAGTCTCCCAGATCAGTTACGTGCCTCTTCAGTTACAAGTCTCCCAGTCTCCCAGATCAGTTACGTGGCCCTTAAGTCTCCCAGATCAGTTACGTGCCTCTTAAGTCTCCCAGATCAGTTACGTGGCCCTTAAGTCTCCCAGATCAGTTACGTGCCTCTTAAGTCTCCCAGATCAGTTACGTGGCCCTTAAGTCTCCCAGATCAGTTACGTGCCACTTAAGTCTCCCAGATCAGTTACGTGCCACTTAAGTCTCCCAGATCAGTTACGTGCCTCTTAAGTCTCCCAGATCAGTTACGTGCCACTTAAGTCTCCCAGATCAGTTACGTGCCACTTAAGTCTCCCAGATCAGTTACGTGCCTCTTAAGTCTCCCAGATCAGTTACGTGCCTCTTAAGTCTCCCAGATCAGTTACGTGGCGCTTAAGTGGCACGTAACTGATCTGGGAGACTTAAGGGCCACGTAACTGATCTGGGAAACTTAAGAGGCACGTAACTGATCTGGGAGACTTAAGGGGGCCGTCTTAAGTCTCCCAGATCAGTTACGTGCCGCTTAAGTCTCCCAGATCAGTTACGTGCCTCTTAAGTCTCCCAGATCAGTTACGTGCCACTTAAGTCTCACAGATCAGTTACGTGCCACTTAAGTCTCCCAGATCAGTTACGTGCCGCTTAAGTCTCCCAGATCAGTTACGTGCCTCTTAAGTCTCCCAGATCAGTTACGTGCCACTTAAGTCTCACAGATCAGTTACGTGCCACTTAAGTCTCCCAGATCAGTTACGTGCCTCTTAAGTCTCCCAGATCAGTTACGTGCCACTTAAGTCTCCCAGATCAGTTACGTGCCACTTAAGTCTCCCAGATCAGTTACGTGCCACTTAAGTCTCCCAGATCAGTTACGTGCCACTTAAGTCTCCCAGATCAGTTACGTGCCCCTTAAGTCTCCCAGATCAGTTACGTGCCCCTTAAGTCTCCCAGATCAGTTACGTGGCCCTTAAGTCTCCCAGATCAGTTACGTGGCCCTTAAGTCTCCCAGATCAGTTACGTGGCCCTTAAGTCTCCCAGATCAGTTACGTGGCCCTTAAGTCTCCCAGATCAGTTACGTGCCCCTTAAGTCTCCCAGATCAGTTACGTGCCACTTAAGTCTCCCAGATCAGTTACGTGCCACTTAAGTCTCCCAGATCAGTTACGTGCCGCTTAAGTCTCCCAGATCAGTTACGTGCCACTTAAGTCTCCCAGATCAGTTACGTGCCACTTAAGTCTCCCAGATCAGTTACGTGCCACTTAAGTCTCCCAGATCAGTTACGTGCCACTTAAGTCTCCCAGATCAGTTACGTGCCTCTTAAGTCTCCCAGATCAGTTACGTGCCGCTTAAGTCTCCCAGATCAGTTACGTGGCCACTTAAGTCTCCCAGATCAGTTACGTGGCCACTTAAGTCTCCCAGATCAGTTACGTGCCCCTTAAGTCTCCCAGATCAGTTACGTGGCCGCTTAAGTCTCCCAGATCAGTTACGTGCCTCTTAAGTCTCCCAGATCAGTTACGTGCCCCTTAAGTCTCCCAGATCAGTTACGTGGCCACTTAAGTCTCCCAGATCAGTTACGTGGCCACTTGTCTCCCAGATCAGTTACGTGGCCACTTAAGTCTCCCAGATCAGTTACGTGCCTCTTAAGTCTCCCAGATCAGTTACGTGGCCCTTAAGTCTCCCAGATCAGTTACGTGCCTCTTAAGTCTCCCAGATCAGTTACGTGGCCCTTAAGTCTCCCAGATCAGTTAGGTGCCTCTTAAGTCTCCCAGATCAGTTAGGTGCCTCTTAAGTCTCCCAGATCAGTTACGTGCCTCTTAAGTCTCCCAGATCAGTTACGTGGCCCTTAAGTCTCCCAGATCAGTTAGGTGCCTCTTAAGTCTCCCAGATCAGTTACGTGCCCCTTAAGTCTCCCAGATCAGTTACGTGGCCCTTAAGTCTCCCAGATCAGTTACGTGGCCCTTAAGTCTCCCAGATCAGTTACGTGGCCCTTAAGTCTCCCAGATCAGTTACGTGCCTCTTAAGTCTCCCAGATCAGTTACGTGGCCCTTAAGGGGGCCGTCTTAAGTCTCCCAGATCAGTTACGTGCCTCTTAAGTCTCCCAGATCAGTTACGTGCCCCTTAAGTCTCCCAGATCAGTTACGTGCCGCTTAAGTCTCCCAGATCAGTTACGTGCCTCTTAAGTCTCCCAGATCAGTTACGTGCCTCTTAAGTCTCCCAGATCAGTTACGTGGCCCTTAAGGGGGCCGTCTTAAGTCTCCCAGATCAGTTACGTGCCTCTTAAGTCTCCCAGATCAGACTAATACATTATCTGTGACGTAATATTGGTAGTAGTATATTTACGTTAATATTTTGTTGAACAAACCGACCGTCTCCCACCGAGGCCGGGTGACCCAAAAAAGAAGAAACACTCTCACCATCATTCACTCCATCACTGTCTTGCCAGAGCGGCGCCGATACTCGACACATATTACCTTGCTCACACACCAACAGCACAAGTCATAAAAACCATTTACCTCCACTGGCTCCTGACATGCTGGAAGTCCAAGCTCCTCACACACAAAACCTCCTTTACCCCCTCCCTCCAACCTTTCCCAGGACGACCCCTACCCCGCCTTCCCTCCACTACACATTTATTATAATTATTATTATAATTATTATTAGTATTTTATTATTAGTAATAGTAGTATTATTTTATTAGTCATTATTATGATTATTATTACTGGTAGTAGTAGCATTTTATTAATTATTATTATTAGTAGTAGCAGTAGTAGTAGTAGTAATAATAGTATTTTATTAGTGATTTTTATTAGTGGTTATTAATAATAATAATGACTGGTGACTGACTACCTCCAGGATGAGATAGACTATGACAACTTGAACCCAGAGAACCTTATTGACATCGTGGGTGTGGTTACTGACCTCACGGGTATCTTGGGTCTGGTGACACGCCCATGGACGGGTACCCTGCCCACACGTGCCCCCACGCCCACCACCACAACCCACGCCCACGGTACAGACACACACACTCAGACGGAACAACCAGATAATGATCAGGTGGGAATCAGAACTTAAAATGTTTAAAATCTAAATTTTTAAACTCTCAATCTCCAGAATCTAATTTTTTTATTTTGAATATCTAAAATCTAAATCTTTAGAATCTAAATTTAAGAACCTGAAACTCTAGAATCTAAATTTTTAGATTTTGAATATCTAAAATCTAAATTTTTAGAATCTAAATTTTAGAACCTGAAACTCTAGAATCTAAATTTTAAGATTTTGAATCTCTAAAATCTAAATCTTTAGAATCTTTTTTTTTAATCTGAATATCTAGATTTAAATATTTACAATATTTTTATAGAATCTAAATATATAGGATCAAAACAGAATCTAAATTTTTAGAATCTGTATCTCTAGAATCTAAATCTTTAGAATATTTTTATAGAATCTAAATGTATAGGATCAAAATATGTATAGATTCTAAATCTTCAAAATCTAAACGTTCATAATTTATTTTTATAGAATCTAAATACATAGAATCTAATTCTATAATCTAAATCTTCTTAGAATCTAATCTTAGATTTGTCTTCTAGGTTTGTGCTACGAGTCTCATAGTTATCACTGGGAAGCGCTAAGACTGTAGGTTCCAAAGAACATTTGGGGAGTGTGAGATCATGAGGTTTGATCCAAGTAAGAGAAAGTTAGCTCCAATTTCTTTGACCAAGAGCCCTTCAGCACTGATACCCAACCTTAAAGTTATTAGAGATCGGTGAGGGGCTCTTGATATTACTCCACATCAATTTAGGGGAGGGGCTCTTGATATTACTCCACATCAATTTAGGTGAGAGGCTCTTGATATTCCACATCAATTTAAGCGAAGGACTCTTGATATTACTCCCCATCAACTCAGATGAGGGGCTCTTGATATTACTCCCCATCAACTCAGATGAGGGGCTCTTGATATTACTCCCATCAAGGTGGGTGGTATTGTTTGGTTATAGAGTAGGACCTTACCACGGTTTTTAAGTCATCTAAAGAGGAAGGGGTCAGGTTAGGGCAGGTATCGTAATTTAAGTCATGTAAGGAGGAAGGGGTCAGGTTAGGGCAGGTATCGTAATTTAAGTCATCTAAGGAGGAAGGGCTCAGGTTAGGGCAGGTATCGTAATTTAAGTCATCTAAGGAGGAAGGGGTCAGGTTAGGGCAGGTATCGTAATTTAAGTCATCAGGTAAGGTATCGTAATTTAAGTCATCTAAGGGCTCAGGTTAGGGCAGGTATCGTAATTTAAGTCATCTAAGGAGGAAGGGGTCAGGTTAGGGCAGGTATCGTAATTTAAGTCATCTAAGGAGGAAGGGGTCAGGTTAGGGCAGGTATCGTAATTTAAGTCATCTAAGGAGGAAGGGGTCAGGTTAGGGCAGGTATCGTAATTTAAGTCATCTAAGGAGGAAGGGGTCAGGTTAGGGCAGGTATCGTAATTTAAGTCATCTAAGGAGGAAGGGGTCAGGTTAGGGCAGGTATCGTAATTTAAGTCATCTAAGGAGGAAGGGGTCAGGTTAGGGCAGGTATCGTAATTTAAGTCATGTAAGGAGGAAGGGGTCAGGTTAGGGCAGGTATCGTAATTTAAGTCATCTAAGGAGGAAGGGCTCAGGTTAGGGCAGGTATCGTAATTTAAGTCATCTAAGGAGGAAGGGGTCAGGTTAGGGCAGGTATCGTAATTTAAGTCATCTAAGGAGGAAGGGGTCAGGTTAGGGCAGGTATCGTAATTGGGATGAACGTCATATGTACCTAAAAATCTTTTTCCTTATGATTATAATAAATAAACCAAAGTTTGTTTGCAGGTGAGCACAGCGACGGACATATGTACCTAAAAATCTTTTTCCTTATGATTATAATAAATAAACCAAAGTTTGTTTGCAGGTGAGCACAGCGACGGACAGCTACCACGAGCTGCCTTCAGAACTGCAGGAACCGTCCGTAGTGGATCAGGATGGCAGCCACATCACCGTAGCAGACGCCACCACCATCACGCACACTACATCACAGCTGCCCACCGTCACCACTCAGTCCACCACAGCATCACAGATGCCCACCCTCACAACATCATCACAGATGCCCACCCTCACAACATCATCACAGATGCCCACCCTCACCACACAGTTGCCACCACCTCCCACCCACAATCACCCTGACAATATGAATGTCATCTTTCTTCCTCATTTTCCCTTCCTGGACAAACTTTCCGTTGGAGGGAAGACAACAGCTGCAGAAAACGTGACGGAAGCGCTGACGGAGTTGGTACTTTCAGACGGGACACCACGGCCTCCTTCCTTGGACATCACCGACGACATGAACGCCATAGTTTTCCCTCAGGAGTCTTTCAAGAACGACTCTACTGTTGTGGGAGAGACACAAGCCTTGGAGGAAGTAGCAGAGATAATGGTACCAGCTGGGGACTCAGAAACAGACGAGGGAGGGGACACCACACAGGTGACGGAGTCAAAAGATGGGGAGTCCACACCGTCGGTGTCACAGGCACATGATGCAGGCCAAATAATTGATGATAGTGTGGGGGAAACAGCGAGTGAGAGTGAGGGAAAGGTGCCTGAGGTGGTGGGTGTGGGCGGGGAGGTGCTTGAAGTGGTGGGTGTGGGCGAGGACATGCCTGACGTGGTAGGTGGGGAGGGTGCAGTTG
This sequence comes from Cherax quadricarinatus, assembly GCF_038502225.1. Lineage (NCBI taxonomy): Eukaryota > Metazoa > Arthropoda > Malacostraca > Decapoda > Parastacidae > Cherax > Cherax quadricarinatus. The sequence continues at coordinate 12,346,441 of NC_091366.1, forward strand.
TGAGTGATGATGCAGAGTACGACTATTACAGTCACTTCCCGGATCACCATTTGTTACAACCAGTCAACCAAAACATCTGTGGCTTCAAGGGACTCAGAAACTACGTGAGTAATACTTTAATTCCAACTAATACATTTTAGTACCACTTCCCTCCACTTCTACTACTGATGTTTACTTTATTTCTTGCTCCTCTTGCACACTCCACTATTTGTTTTTACAAGCTTCTTGAACCGTTTGGTTAATCACAACTTTGAACATTCCATTTCTAACATTATAAAATAATATATCATTATCAACTTGCCACTGTCATTATCAGTTCACTTTCATATTACATTAATTATAATCACAAAGCAAGAAAACTATTGTTTTCTTTTATATTCTGTAACTGATATATATAACTCGTTCTGTGCATTGTCAGAAAATCTAAACGAAAGGGAAAATATCTTCTCCATTTATGCAGAAAGATATGGCAAGTTGTGAGAGAGTGGCAGTCTGTGGGGAGAGTGGCAGTCTGTGAGGAGTGGCACTGTGGGAAGAGTGGCAGTTTGTGAGGAGAGTGGCACTCTGTGAGGAGAGTGGCATTCTGTGAGAGTGGCACTCTGGGAGGAAAGTGGCACTCTGCCAGAGAAGAGGTCTTTACCACTTTCTGACAGACTCAAAGAAACAAAATTATTAATATTAGTATATTGCGAAACAATGGCTAAACCTGTATGAGTCATGAAGGCTGCAAAAAACAAAAGAAGTATTGACGTCCCTGGTACTAGAACGTTCTTCTATAAATAATTAAACACATGCGCAACACTTGGTTATCTATGTGAAAACGTTTCTTAAGACCAGTGGCATTAACAGTTCAATACAGAGATGATATGTGAAGACAGTGGAAGATGAGGTAATCAGTCCCTCAGCCTACAAACAGCTGGTGTTAAGAAAGCACACGTGGAACAGTTAGGTGTCTTTATTCCGAAACGTTTCACCTACTGTATAGGCGAAACGTTTCGGAATAAAGATACCTAGCTGTTGCGTGTGTCTCTTTCTTATCATTCTGTCGGTATTGTATACCATTTTAATATTCAACAACTGGTTCTGATGAAGAACAGGAAAGTGAAGTCGAACATTTGGATTGGCCTCCACAGTCACCGGATATGAACATTATGGAGCATCTGTGAGATCATTAGGTAAGACACATATGCAACAGTTAGGCACTATATAAAGGCTCCATCCTGTCACTTCAACTTCATATTGTTTCAGACAACGGAACAATGCTCTTCTCCAGACTGAGGGACTGACCACCTCAAAACTTTAAGGGTGATGGACTGATTACATCGTCTTCAAGTATCTTCTGCTTCTATCAACTTTTCTGTACTCGACTGAAGAAGCCTACTGTGTAGGCGAAACGTTTCGAAATAAAGATACCTAACTGTTGCATATGTGTCTTACCTAACAATCTGTCGGTATTTTATACCATTTTAATGTTCAATCTGTGAGATCAATTGGAACAACAAGTCAGGAAGTGATTTCCTGCACTGTAGTCTTTGAAAGAGTTAGATCAAGTTTGGCTTGAGGAATGACACAAAATTCCCGTAGATATTATTCAAATGTTATATGAATTAATTCCTCGACGAATTGGTGCTGTTTTAGCTGCAAATTGAGGACCAACTCCATATTGAAAATATAAAATGTTAAATAACAAGGTTTTCGTACTAATTTGTTCAACCCCTGTAGATACCCAGGCGTTGAACATGTGTCCAATTCCTGACTTTTTTATGTCATATTAAGAGACAATAGCATCCCATTAGCAGGTCACCTGCCGACACTATCTATACTTATTCAAACTACAGGTGTTCTCTTCTAACATCTCCATTATACACAATATTCTTAACATCAATATTAGTCCAAGTGTCCTCTAGTGATGATTACCCTCATCTAAACATTGTCAAATTATCTAACGTGACTACGCTTATGAGATGACCTGAACTAGGCTTTCTGACACGCCATATACTTATTAATGTAGCAAATGTCATACTATATAATCATTACGATAACACTTGACACACCATATAGCCATTATAGCAACTCTTGAACCAGGCCCAAGAGCCGTCAAGATGTTAAAACAGTTTAGAGGTGTCAAGCGTCAATTACTGCTGTAGGATACTTCGGCTGTGTTACTAAAGTGTTGGTGGATGTTTCAGGATCCACAGCCGTCTAGCAGCAGGATACTGGGTGGACTGATAGCAACCACAGTGGAGTGGTGCTGGGTAGCAGCCATCATGGAGAGACGTCAAGGAGGCCACAAGTACGTGTGTTCAGGAGCACTGGTTGAGGCCAACCTCGTCATATCCACAGCAACTTGTCTCAGGAGGTCAGTCTTATGCCTCCCTCCTCCCCTATCCCCACTGTGTATTTATGTCTATAATTATTTATTTTAAATTATTTATTTCAGTTTACGGTGAATTATGGAGATAAATAACGAATGAATTCAGCTCTTGACATGATATAGTTACACTATTTTTATTGTAAACCTTTTATAATTAATTACCTTGCTAAAGAGCTTAGCAGTACTGTACACAACACGAGGAACTACAATATTTCCAGAATTTTATTTTTGACCGTCAGGACATTGCCATGAAGTGACTCCAGAGCTGCAACACTCCACTCTGCTACTATCTCACCTCTACACTACTATATACATGACTATTTTTACTCTCAATATTGGATTAATAAAGCCCCTGACGGGTGAAGTATATCCTTATTAAGAACAAAATGGCACAATACCGTGAATGAAACAATACACAAATAACTACCACTATTATTTCTACTACTTCCACAACCCTACTACTTTTTCTTCCTCTCTTGGTCCCGTCCGTCCCCCTCGCCTATATATATACTGGCTCCCTTGCTGTTTTATGTTAGTGTGACTTTGTCAATGGTCCAAGTCAAACCAAAACGTCGTCGTCAGCTTTTCTCTCTCCTATATATCCTTATCAAAATTACCTGACGTTGAACTTGTCTCTTTTATACACGGAATCTTCTGTGCGTCAGAGATATAAATTACACACAAGTTGCAAAACAGTCACAAACTACACTTCATCAAGACAGTCTCCCTTAGACACCAAGTTTTTTCTCGGGTCTATAAAGAGTACACTGTCAACTTGAGAATACACGAGAGGCACGTCTGATCTGAGCATGTGAACTGCTGTTATTATGGGGGAACGCTAAACCCGTATGGAATATACAGCGTCTGTGGGGTGGGGGGGATGGAAGGCATTCAGGCTCAGTTTAGGGAACCGGAGCACAGATCAGATTCCGTAGATCAAGAGCCCTTCACCAGGGTCACAGAACCTCCCTTGAGAGGTGACCAACTGTCAAGCTGAAGTTGTACAATTTGGGCAGCAGAAAATGACTTGATATTTGTACCTGTGTGATGGTGTCAGAGGTGAAGATTCCAGTACCTGTGTGATGGTGTCAGAGGTGAAGATTCCAGTACCTGTCTGATGGTGTCAGAGGTGAAGATTCCAGTACCTGTCAGATGGTGTCAGAGGTGAAGATTCCAGTACCTGTGTGATGGTGTCAGAGGTGAAGATTCCAGTACCTGTGTGATGGTGTCAGAGGTGAAGATTCCAGTACCTGTGTGATGGTGTCAGAGGTGAAGATTCCAGTACCTGTGTGATGGTGTCAGAGGTGAAGATTCCAGTACCTGTGTGATGGTGTCAGAGGTGAAGATTCCAGTACCTGTGTGATGTTGTCTGAGGTGAAGATTCCAGTACCTGTGTGATGATGTCAGAGGTGAAGATTCCAGTACCTGTGTGATGTTGCCAGAGGTGAAAATTCCAGTACCTGTGTGATGTTGTCAGAGGTGAAGATTCAAGTACCTGTGTGATTTTGTCAGAGGTGAAGATTCCAGTACCTGTGTGATGTTGTCAGAGGTGAAGATTCAAGTACCTGTGTGATGTTGCAAAGGTGAAGATTCCAGTACCTGTGTGATGTTGCCAGAGGTGAAGATTCCAGTACCTATGTGATGTTGTCAGAGGTGAAGATTCAAGTACCTGTGTGATGTTGCCAGAGGTGAAGATTCCAGTACCTGTGTGATGTTGTCAGAGGTGAAGATTCCAGTACCTGTGTGATGTTGCCAGAGGTGAAGATTCCAGTACCTGTGTGATGTTGCCAGAGGTGAAGATTCCAGTACCTATGTGATGTTGTCAGAGGTGAAGATTCAAGTACTTGTGTGATGTTGTCAGAGGTGAAGATTCAAGTACCTGTGTGATATTGCCAGAGGTGAAGATTCAAGTACCTGTGTGATGGTGTCAGAGGTGAAGCTTCCAGTACTTGTGTGATGTTGTCTGATGTCAAGAACAGAGATAATATTCATAGTTTATGTAGTGACAATCAGTTTAGGGAAATAAACACAGTTGAAGAATTTAGATGATAGAGGCTACATTTCGCTGGCTGGGAGCTTTATAAAGCCTCAATATACATACCTGGACACAGCAGTGGGTGCGTGCAATACGAAAGTAATGTGAAGTATCTTTTCTCACCTGATATTTCACATCATTATCTTACTGTATACACAAACACACACACGCATATATATATATATATATATATATATATATATATATATATATATATATATATATATATATATATATATATATATATATATATATATATATATACATATATATATATATATATATATATATATATATATATATATATATATATATATATATATATATATATGTCGTGCCGAATAGGCAGAACTTGCGATCTTGGCTTAAATAGCAACGCTCATCTTGCCATATAGGACAAGTGAAAATTTGTGTATGCAATAATTTCGCCAAAATCATTCTGAACCTAACGAAAAAAATATATTTCACTGTGTTTGTTTAGTATTAAATTATTGTAAACAAATCTAAAATATATTTAGTTGGGTTAGGCTAAAATAAATTGTTCTTGTTATAATAAGGTTAGGTAAGTTTTCTAAGTTCCTTTTGGTGCAAAATTATAAATTTTTACATCAACATTAATGAAAAAAATATATCTTTAAACGTATAAGAGAAAATTTTAGAAAGGACTTAATTTTAAATGAGTTCTTGCTAATTGACCAGTTTTACATATTCGGCACGACATATATATATATATATATATATATATATATATATATATATATATATATATGTCGTGCCGAATAGGCAGAACTTGCGATCTTGGCTTAAATAGCAACGCTCATCTTGCCATATAGGGCAAGTGAAAATTTGTGTATGCAATAATTTCTCCAAAATCATTCTGAACCTAACGAAAAAAATATATTTCACTGTGTTTAGTATTAAATTACTGTAAACAAATCTAAAATATATTTAGTTGGGTTAGGCTAAAATAAATTGTTCTTGTTATAATAAGGTTAGGTAAGTTTTCTAAGTTCCTTTTGGTGCAAAATTATAAATTTTTACATCAACATTAATGAAAAAAATATATCTTTAAACGTATAAGAGAAAATTTTAGAAAGAACTTAATTTTAAATGAGTTCTTGCTAATTGACCAGTTTTACATATTCGGCACGACATATATATATATATATATATATATATATATATATATATATATATATATATATATATATATATATATATATATATATATATATATATATATATATAATATATATATATATATATATATATATATACATATTGGGTTACAGTTGGTGCCTCTGACGGAATGTAATATTGTATTACCTCCGAATTCTTCCTATTACAGACCTGAGTTAGCCTAGATGGTAGAGCGTTTAAGTCTCAATCCTCGAACCGCGGTTCGAGCCTCTCGTTTACCCCTCTGTTTGCTCATATATACATATTCTATCCTAGTATATAAATTAAGCTTTATCAAGCTTACAACCAGAGACGTAGCGCAAAAATAGTAATAACATCTTCTCTGACTGGTCATCTAGTTCAAGACGGACCGAAACGTCGTCGTAATCTCGTCTCTGGTACATGCGGGTTATCTGTGTATAAGCCGGAGTGGTGAGTTAATGAATGATCCTCAGGTAAAGAAGACAACTGAGAATATTCATCTGAGATTAACGGGTAAACTCAGCGTTGTGTTTTAACAGTCACTGCAAGGTACATAAACCTTGCTCACTGATACCCACAACTCAGCGTTGTGTTTTAACAGTCACTGCAAGGTACATAAACCTTGCTCACTGATACCCACAACTCAGCGTTGTGTTTTAAAACTCACTGCAAGGTACATAAACCTTGCTCACTGATACCCACAACTCAGCGTTGTGTTTTAAAACTCACTGCAAGGTACATAAACCTTGCTCACTGATACCCACAACTCAGCGTTGTGTTTTAAAACTCACTGCAAGGTACATAAACCTTGCTCACTGATACCCACAACTCAGCGTTGTGTTTTAAAACTCACTGCAAGGTACATAAACCTTGCTCACTGATACCCACAACTCAGCGTTGTGTTTTAACAGTCACTACAAGGTACATAAACCTTGCTCACTGATACCCACAACTCTCTTAAAAACACTTTACTAACTTACTGTATCATTTACCACTTTAGTAAGTTACTATATCATTTACCACTTTAGTAAGTTACTATATCATTTACCACTTTAGTAAGTTACTGTATAATTTACCACTTTAGTAAGTTACTGTATCATTTACCACTTTAGTAAGTTACTGTATAATTTACCACTTTAGTAAGTTACTGTATAATTTACCACTTTAGTAAGTTACTGTATCATTTACCACTTTAGTAAGTTACTGTATAATTTACCACTTTAGTAAGTTACTGTATCATTTACCACTTTAGTAAGTTACTGTATCATTTACCACTTTAGTAAGTTACTGTATAATTTACCACTTTAGTAAGTTACTGTATAATTTACCACTTTAGTAAGTTACTGTATCATTTACCACTTTAGTAAGTTACTGTATAATTTACCACTTTAGTAAGTTACTGTATCATTTACCACTTTAGTAAGTTACTATATCATTTACCACTTTAGTAAGTTAGTGTTCTCTTAAGTGGCTTATTCACTTTCATCTGAAGAGTTTTTCCAATATTTTTATAACACTTGTTTGATGATAACTTGTGTGATAACTTGACTGATAACAATTTATATAACTTGTGTCATAACTTGCTAGATATCTTGTTGTATAAGTTGTGATAACTTGCAGATAACTTGTTGGATATCTTGTGTAATTTGTGATAACTTGTTGGTTAACTTGTGTAATAACTTGACAGATAACGTGTGATAACTTGTTGGTTAACCTGTGCAATAACTTGCTTAATAACTGGTGATAACTTTGCGTGATAACATGTTTGATAACTTGCTTCATAACTTATTTAATAACTTGGTTGATAATTTGTGCTAACTTGGTTGACAACTTTTGTAATAACTTGGTTCATAACAAGTTTTCGTTCTCAAATTATTCTTATCTGTTTTCTTACTCAGTTTCGCCCAGTTTCATTTCTAGAAAAATGCTGAGAGTTTGGCCCATGAATATTACGATACATATTACTGTGTAAGTTGTGTGTGATGTGACTAAGCTTGTGGTGTCCCGGTACAGGCTGGACACTCGCCACTTGTCCCGGTACTTGGTAGTCCTGGGAGACAGTAACCTGAGGGAGGACCTGCCTTATGGTATTCAGTTTCACTCACTGGCGGAGGTGGATACTCACCCTGACTACCTCACCTCCGGCGGCGCTCATGCTAATGATATAGGTGAGTCAGTGCTAATGACATAAGTGGGTCAGTGCTAATAATATGAGTCAGTGCTAATGATATAAGTGGGTCAGTGCTAATGATATGAGTGCTAATGATATAAGTGAGTCAGTGCTAATGATATAAGTGGGTCAGTGCTAATGATATAAGTGGGTCAGTGCTAATGATATGAGTGCTAATGATATAAGTGAGTCAGTGCTAATGATATAAGTGGGTCAGTGCTAATGATATGAGTGCTAATGATATAAGTGAGTCAGTGCTAATGATATAAGTGAGTCAGTGCTAATGATATAAGTGGGTCAGTGCTAATGATATAAGTGGGTCAGTGCTAATAATATGAGTCAGTGCTAATGATATAAGTGAGTCAGTGCTAATGATATGAGTGCTAATGATATGAGTGAGTGCTAATGATATAAGTGGGTCAGTGCTAATAATATGAGTCAGTGCTAATGATATAAGTGGGTCAGTGCTAATAATATGAGTCAGTGCTAATGATATAAGTGGGTCAGTGCTAATGATATGAGTGCTAATGATATAAGTGAGTCAGTGCTAATGATATAAGTGGGTCAGTGCTAATGATATAAGTGGGTCAGTGCTAATGATATGAGTGCTAATGATATAAGTGAGTCAGTGCTAATGATATAAGTGGGTCAGTGCTAATGATACAGGTGAATCAGTGCAAAGGACATAAGCGAGTCAGTGCTAATGATATAAGTGAGTCAGTGCTAATGATATGAGTCAGTGCTAATGATATAAGTGGGTCAGTGCTAATGATATAGGTGAGTCAGTGCTAAGGATATAAGCGAGTCAGTGCTAATGATATAGGTGAGTCAGTGCTAATGATATAAGTGAGTCAGTGCTAATGATATAGGTGAGTCAGTGCTAATGATATGAGTCAGTGCTAATGATATAAGTGGGTCAGTGCTAATGATATGAGTCAGTGCTAATGATATAAGTGAGTCAGTGCTAATGATATAGGTGAGTCAGTGCTAAGGATATAGGTGAGTCAGTGCTAAGGATATAAGCGAGTCAGTGCTAATGATATAGGTGAGTCAGTGCTGATGATATGAGTCAGTGCTAATGATATGAGTCAGTGCTAATGATATGAGTCAGTGCTAAGGATATAAGCGAGTCAGTGCTAATGATATAGGTGAGTCAGTGCTAAGGATATAAGTGAGTCAGTGCTAATGATATGAGTCAGTGCTAATGATATAAGTGGGTCAGTGCTAATGATATAGGTGAGTCAGTGCTAAGGATATAAGTGGGTCAGTGCTAATGATATGAGTCAGTGCTAATGATATAAGTGGGTCAGTGCTAATGATATAGGTGAGAGAGTCACTGTGTGAGTGGGATAGTGTGAATCTGAATGAGTAAGACAGAGAATGCGAGTGAAACTTCGTGTGTGTGTGTGTGTGTGTGTGTGTGTGTGTGTGTGTGTGTGTGTGTGTGTGTACTCACCTAATTGTACTCACCTAACTGTGGTTGCAGGGGTCGATACTCAGCTCCTGGCCCCGCCTCTTCACTGATCGCTACTGGGTCCTCTCTCTCTCTGCTTCCTGAGCTTTGTCATATCTCTTCTTAAAACTATGTATGGTTCCTGCCTCCACTACTTCACTTGCTAGGCTATTCCACTTGCTGACGACTCTATGACTGAAGATTATTATTATAATGAAGGGGGAAGCGCTAAACCCGTAGGATATGACTGAAGAAATACTTCCTAACGTCCCTGTGACTCGTCTGAGTCTTCAGCTTCCAGTTGTGACCCCTTGTCCCTGTGTCCCCTTTCTGGAACATCCTATCTCTGTCCACCTTGTCTATTCCCCGCAGTATCTTGTATGTCGTTATCATGTCTCCCCTGACCCTTCTGTCCTCCAGTGTCGTCAGTCCGATTTCCCTTAACCTTTCCTCGTACGACATTCCCTTGAGCTCTGGGACTAGCCTTGTTGCAAACCTTTGTACTTTCTCTAACTTCTTGACGTGCTTGACCAGGTGTGGGTTCCAGACTGGTGCTGCATACTCCAGTATGGGCCTAACATACACAGTGTACAGTGTCTTGAACGATTCCTTATTAAGGTATCGGAACGCTATTCTCAGGTTTGCCAGGCGCCCGTATGCTGCAGCAGTTATTTGGTTGATGTGTGCCTCCGGTGATGTGCTCGGTGTTATGGTCACCCCAAGGTCTTTCTCCCTGAGTGAGGTCTGTAGTCTTTGTCCACTTAGCCTATACTCTGTCTGCGGTCTTCTTTGCCCCTCCCCAATCTTCATGACTTTGCATTTGGCTGGATTGAATTCGAGAAGCCAGTTACTGGACCACATGTCCAGCCTGTCCAGGTCTCTTTGCAGTCCTGCCTCATCCTCGTCCGATTTAATTCTTCTCATCAACTTCGCGTCATCTGCGAACAGGGACACTTTCAGAGTCTATTCCTTCCATCATGTCGTTCACATATATCAAAAATAGCACTGGTCCTAGAACTGACCCCTGTGGGACCCCGCTCGTAACAGGCGCCCACTGTGATACCTCTTCACGTACCATGACTCGTTGCTGCCTCCCTGTCAGGTATTCCCTTATCCATTGCAGTGCCCTCCCTTTTACATGCGCCTGATCCTCCAGCTTCTGCACTAATCTCTTGTGAGGAACTGTGTCAAAGGCCTTCCTGCAGTCTAGGAAAACGCAATCTACCCACCCTTCTCTCTCGTGTCTTACTTCTGTTACCTTGTCATAAAACTCCAGGAGGTTTGTGATACAAGATTTGCCTTCCATGAACTCATGCTGGTTTTCATTTATAATCTTGTTCCTTTCCAGGTGTTCGACCACTCTCCTCCTGATAATCTTCTCCATGACTTTGCACACAATACATGTCAGAGACACAGGTCTGTAGTTTAGTGCCTCGTTTCTGTTTCCTTTCTTAAATATGGGGACTACATTAGCTGTCTTCCATTTCTCAGGTAGTTGCCCAGTTTCAAGGGATGTGTTGAAGATTGTGGTTAGAGGCACGCACAGCATCTCTGCTCCTTCTCTAAGGACCCATGGGGAGATGTCCGATCCCATCGCCTTTGAGGTGTCAAGGTCACTTAAGAGCTTCTTCACCTCCTCCTCAGTTGTTCGTATGTCATCCAACACTTGTTGGTATATTCCCTCTTGATGTTCCCTTCTGTGCTGTCTTCCCACAGCCCTTCCTGTCTCTACTGTAAAAACTTCCTTAAATCTCCTGTTCAGCTCCTCACATACCTCCTGATCATTTCTTGTGAGTTCTCCACCTTCTGTCCTTAATCTGATCACCTGGTCTTTGACTGTTGTCTTCCTCCTGATGTGGCTATACAACAGTTTCGGGTCAGTCTTGATTCTCGATGCTATGTCATTTTCATACTGTCGCTGGGCCTCCCTCCTTACCTGTGCATACTCATTCCTGGTTCTGCGACTGGTCTCCCTATTTTCGTGTGTTCTCTGCCTTCTGTACTTTTTTCATTCTCTATTGCACTTTGTTTTTGCCTCCTTACACCGTCGGGTAAACCAGGGGCTCGTTCTGGTCTTCCCGTTGTTACTGTTGCCCTTGGGAATAAACCTTTCCACTGCCTCCTTGCATTTTGTTGTTACATATTCCATCATTTTATTTACTGGCTTTCCTGCCAGTTCTCTGTCCCACTGGACCTCCCGCAGGAAGTTCTTCAACCCTATGTAGTCCCCTCTCTTATAGTCAGGCTTTTCCCATTCAACTCCTGTTATTCTCTCCACTTGCAGCTCTACTATGTATTCAAAGCACAGAACCACGTGGTCGCTAGCTCCTAGGGGACTCTCATACTTGATGTCCTCAATGTCTGAGCTGCCCAGGGTGAACACAAGGTCCAATCTTGCTGGTTCATCCTCCCCTCTCACTCTGGTAGTGTCCTTAACATGTTGGTGCATGAGGTTTTCCAGCACCACGTCCAACATCCTGGCTCTCCATGTTTCGTGTGTGTGTGTGTGTGTGTGTGTGTGTGTGTGTGTGTGTGTGTGTGTGTGTGTGTGTGTGTGTGTGTGTGTGAGTGTGATATAAGTCGTTATCCTGACGAATATCAACAACTACAACAACAGTTGTTCGTTGTACAGAACGAACAGCTACAATAACATTAATAACAACACCTGTAACACCCACATCTGGAGACGTTATCCTGACATAGAACAACAGCAATAACAACAGAAGCAACAGTAACTTTAACAATAGTCAGGAGACCTTCCCCACAGTTTGTGGACATCACTATAACATTAACAATCTTCCTCACAGTTTGTGGACATCACTATAACATTAACAACCTTCCCCACAGTTTGTGGACATCACTATAACATTAACAACCTTCCCCACAGTTTGTGGACATCACTATAACATTAACAACCTTCCCCACAGTTTGTGGACATCACCATAACATTAACAACCTTCCCCACAGTTTGTGGACATCACCATAACATTAACAATCTTCCCCACAGTTTGTGGACATCACTATAACATTAACAAGGCAGTGTGTTACAGTATGTCATGGAACAATCCCACAAACTAACAATTTATAACAATCACCTCAGATACAAGATATATGCACTGAGAGGTGTAGTTCTCTCAGCGTAAATATGCTGAGAGTTTAATTTAATTCCTACTTTAGGTATTAAAATATTCTTGTCTAGTGGTGAGAATGTTACCGCGGAGCCTTAATGACGCAAGAGTAGCCAATACCCTTTAAATTACATTAACCAGTTAAGTGGCCTTCTTTCTCTCTCTTAAACACACTGTATCGCCTCATTATATGAATTAATCCTCTTCAGTTTAACACACGTAAATAACAACGAAAATCAGATGCAAGATCCCAGCCAGTCACTGTCCCAAGTGAATAATTTATGAAGACTATATAAGGTGACGGAACTCTGAGTGAGGATCAACAAGGAGGAGACAGCTCTCTTGTCTCCCACTATCTCAAGGTTGCACTCGTACAGTAACCTCCCTTAAAAACCGCCTCTATATACTGTGGTATTTTGTTGTAAATACAGCTGGAAAATATTGAATAGCATGTCCAAAAAACTTATCCGGTTTTTGTATCTACTTTTTCAATTACATTTAAAAAAAAACGCACTAAAATAGTCTATTGTAATTCCCACAAGACAGCTACCATGGCTGGGTTGGGGCAGTCTCTGCTACCATGTTACAGGACTGAGGTTCGAGCCTCCACTGCTACACACACTAACACCTACACTCAGATAACACAATAACATCATGAAAATACTTTTAGGTAGTATAAATGTCAATAAAAATATACAAAATGACATGACCATGACATGATAATGAAAATGACATGACCGTGAAAATTTCGAAGAGGGCTAACTGCCCTGTAATAAAGTGATAATGATGAAACAATAAATAGATAAATAAGAATACTTACAAATCAGAAGACATTAACAGATGTTAATCAGACACAATGACTGAAAAATAAGTTTACAATAATTTATTATGAAAATTTATAAAAATGTACCCTAATTTATCCAAATAATTTTTCAAAAATAAGTTGACAAGCACTTTATCAATCCTGAAAGTTATGCATTAAATGATCACAACTTATTATGGTTGCCAACAAACCTCTAATTACCTTATACATACTACCTTAATAAGCATTTATACATTAAACCTTTTATATATATATATATATATATATATATATATATATATATATATATATATATATATATATATATATATATTAATTTATTTTACTCGTAAGTCATAAACGATTATATGCAACAGCTATAATACCTCAACTACTACTAAGTAGTTATTAAATCAGTTAGGATCAGCTAGGGCTGGTTAACACACTCAAGTTTACATTACTGAACCTGTGTTGTTACCAATGCTGTTGCTGCTTTTTAGGGACTACGAAAGCTCATACCGTATGAGCCTTGCAATGCAGAAGTCTAGTATTTAAACATTCACTTAACGTTGAAATAGTACCCAACTTCCCGTTGTGCGCAGAAAAGCATTCGTAGTACGCAGAATATGGACCTGAAAGTTTACGTGGAAACCAGAGGCGTTGTAAAATGGCCAAAAATGTAGAATGTCGAATTCCCGTATGAGCTAAACCCTGGCAGTCTAGTACCGGCTAGCAGTCAGTCGGGCAACAGTTCTCTGACTTCCCTAGTGTTGTGGGTTTATAGGGGCACTAACAGCTTATGCCGTATGGCGCCAGTCCTCTGTCTATGCTTCAATTTAGAGATCTCATTTAAACAAAGTAGAAGAGTGTAAATCATCAGAACTTTCATTGTATGCTCGACAGCTGATAACAGGCGTTAAGAGACTGTTAACTGCTATTAACGACCGCTAAGTCGCCCATCTATAAAAAAACAGTAACTCAGCTGGTACAGATTTGGTAATGAACCAGTTAATACCTAGTCTGATATTCTACTTACGGTTTTGTGACCAAAATTTTATTATTATTATTGTTGTTATTATTATTATTACATTCATGAGGGGAACACTAAACCCATAGGGGTCATACAGTGCCTCGGGAAATAGAAGGCATTCAGGCATGATTCAAGGAGTTCAATTCCTTAGATCAAGAGCTCATCTCCAAAATCAAGGAACCTTTGAGAGGGACCAAACTTATAGCATTTATTGTATTGTTAATCTGTAAAATATAAACCACATTCGTTATTAATTACGATAAAATCAATATACAAATATCTAAATTACGATATTTTGAGAGGCCAAACATAGGTAAGAGTCTGATAACAAATTATTTTAACATAACATATAAATAAATTAATGCTAAATAATTAAATTATTAAATAATTTGTTCAAGTGACTAGATAATTACTAAATGTGTGCAGCCAGCAGCAACAGCCTGGTTGATCAGGCGCTGATCCACCAGGAGGCCTGGTCACGGACCGGGCCGCGGGGGCGTTGACCCCCGAAACTCTCTCCAGGTAAACTCCAGGTAAACCTACCATGGCTTGTTATGTGTGGTTGTCTGAAGTGTGCCAACACCCAGTGCAACGTGTAGGTGTTAGTCCGTATAATACATGCATGGCAACATGCATGTGCTACCACTGTTGTGACAGGTGTCACTTGTGATGGACAGCTGTTTATTATTGTTGAGTTCCACGAGTGTTGGCACTATTGATAGACAGCTGACGTCACTCATGTATTGTACAGGTTCTGTCGCCGTTGTGATAAGAGATAAGATACGTATGGTGTTACACGGGTGTTATCACAGTAATGTTACACCAGTGGTATATTACACAGGTGTGGTACGGCTACAGGGGCAGGCTACACTGAGTGACAACGTGTGTCTGGTGTGTATGGCACAGCAGGATGCAGTCTTCCCCTCTCACACCTGCACAGTCACTGGCTACGGTGTAGGTCACATCCCACTCAACATGATTACAGGTCAGTCACACTATTATTATTATTATTATTAATTCACTAGTCAACACTCACTTTCAGGTCAATGATATTACACATATTTTAGGGTACGTTTGTGGTGGTGATTCGAAATATATCGTCGGTTTTGCTTGATCAACTGAAATTTTTGATAAATTTGGCATCTCATTGAAAAACCTATAAGATGTGAAAAACATATTAATCAGTCGGTGCTAACTTGCAAATCGCACTGGAATTATTTTTAGATCATGCATAAGTCAAATCATGTTATATATACTAGCACTTCATTCTATATAATAACAGATTAATGTAGTATGATAATTCAGATATCACTAATTATTGCATATGAAAACGTTGTTTGTACGATTTGTTCATCAGCACATTTGAGTGAGCAATTGGAATAGATGTATATTGGTTACCATTGTGCAGTAAGACACATTTCAAGCTTCTGATGGAGGTGTCTAAAAACAGCCACCAATCTCCTGGTGGGTAATTAAGTCTCATTCGAAGATGACCAGGGATGTTATTGTAGTGTACAAGTTCCTCATCTTGGTTGATGTAAGGAAGGAGTTCAACTTCTCTTGTCTGATAAGCTGCTATTTTAACTTCTTGTTGTAGACAGTTCTTGTCTTTTAGTCTGGATGATAAAAGTTCAGATGCTTGATCTGACAGAGGTCACATATCAGATCACTGAGTTCTTTGAGAACTGCTGGGGTGTTGAAATGCTTACTTCATATTCACTTCCACTGCTGTCACCTGTGTTACATCCTGAACCCTGAGTTTCTTCAACATCTGACAAGGAACGGTCAGGCAGTGTTGTAAACACTGGTATGATAATGTCTTCACTGTGTGGTGCAGATCTTCTTGCTGATTCCAAATCAGGATATTCTCACTTGACTTTCTTGTATCGACTGAAACCTTTTACATTCACCATACAGAAAAAACTATCGTCGAGATAGCTTTTCGGCTCTTTCCACACCATAGGTAAACTTTTCCTATACCTATTTTTCCAGTGCGGTAAGCATTCTACACAGGTTTTGCAAACCATATGGGGAGTCCAAGACTTGTCTTGTTATCCAAGCGCCACTCCAAAATAAGCTGTCTATCAAATCAAGCATCTGAACTTTTAGTATCCAGACTAAAAGACAAGAACTGTCTACAACAAGAAGTTAAAATAGCAGCTTATCAGACAAGAGAAGTTGAACTCCTTCCTTACATCAACCAAGATG
This sequence comes from Cherax quadricarinatus, assembly GCF_038502225.1. Lineage (NCBI taxonomy): Eukaryota > Metazoa > Arthropoda > Malacostraca > Decapoda > Parastacidae > Cherax > Cherax quadricarinatus. The sequence continues at coordinate 12,362,802 of NC_091366.1, forward strand.
AGGAACTTGTACACTACAATAACATCCCTGGTCATCTTCGAATGAGACTTAATTACCCACCAGGAGATTGGTGGCTGTTTTTAGACACCTCCATCAGAAGCTTGAAATGTGTCTTACTGCACAATGGTAACCAATATGCAGCTGCTCACTCAACTGTGCTGATGACCAACATAGAAGAAAATCGTACAACGTTTTCATACGCAGTAATTAGTGGTATCTGAATTATCATATTACATTAATCTGAAGTGCTAGTATATATTACATGATTTAAGTTTTGCATGATCTAAAAATAATTTCAATGCGATTTGTAAGTTAGTCCCGCCTAATCAATATATTTTTCACATCTTTTAGGTGTTTCAATGGGATACCAAATTTATCAAAAACTTGAAAGAATCAAGCAAAACCACTGACATACATGGAATCAGCCCCACAAACTTACCCTAAAGTAGGTGTAATATCATTGACCGGAAAGTGAGTGTTGACCAGAGATATATTACTGACTACAGAGAAGCAATAAACCCGTAGGAGTTATACAGCACCCGGAGATTGGGAAAGAATGAGGTTTGAGGGAAGGGAAGGTTGCCTCCACTTCTTAGACTCAGGAAAACTTCACCAGTATCAAGACACCCTCCTAGAAAGGTGGACAGATTTTAAAATAGGTTAAATAAACGAGAGAAAACATTTGTAAATTGCGTAAGGGTGACTACTGAAGAAATTCTCATATTTTTTTTCCTCATTCACTCGATTGTGACTTGATAATGGTGAAGGGAAGGAACGAAATGTTGTCTAAGGTTCCCTTTCCAGAGATTGTGTTATTTGTGATTTATTACAGCTGCTTAGCTAAGGCACATGAGCAGCACTTAGGTACCTTTGTTTGCGAAATGTTTCGCCTACAGAGAAAACTTCTTCAGCTGTTCAAAAATGTGGAACTAAATACTTTTCAAGGCTGATGGACTGACCACCTCAACACTACTACAACAAGGCTGAGGGACTGACCACCTCAACACTACTACAACAAGACTGATGGACTGACCACCTCAACACTACTACAACAAGGCTGAGGGACTGACCACCTCAACACTACTACAACAAGACTGAGGGACTGACCACCTCAACACTACTACAACAAGGCTGAGGGACTGACCACCTCAACACTACTACAACAAGACTGAGGGACCGACCACCTCAACACTACTACAACAAGGCTGAGGGACTGACCACCTCAACACTACTACAACAAGGCTGAGGGACTGACCACCTCAACACTACTACAACAAGACTGAGGGACCGACCACCTCAACACTACTACAACAAGGCTGAGGGACTGACCACCTCAACACTACTACAACAAGACTGAGGGACTGACCACCTCAACACTACTACAACAAGGCTGAAGGACTGACCACCTCAACACTACTACAACAAGACTGAGGGACCGACCACCTCAACACTACTACAACAAGGCTGAGGGACTGACCACCTCAACACTACTACATCAAGACTGAGGGACTGACCACCTCAACACTACTACAACAAGACTGAGGGACTGACCACCTCAACACTACTACAACAAGGCTGAGGGACTGACCACCTCAACACTACTACAACAAGACTGAGGGACTGACCACCTCAACACTACTACAAGACTGAGGGACTGACCACCTCAACACTACTACAACAAGACTGAGGGACCGACCACCTCAACACTACTACAACAAGGCTGAGGGACTGACCACCTCAACACTACTACAACAAGACTGAGGGACTGACCACCTCAACACTACTACAACAAGGCTGAGGGACTGACCACCTCAACACTACTACAACAAGACTGAGGGACTGACCACCTCAACACTACTACAAGACTGAGGGACTGACCACCTCAACACTACTACAACAAGACTGAGGGACCGACCACCTCAACACTACTACAACAAGGCTGAGGGACTGACCACCTCAACACTACTACAACAAGACTGAGGGACCGACCACCTCAACACTACTACAACAAGGCTGAGGGACTGACCACCTCAACACTACTACAACAAGACTGAGGGACTGACCACCTCAACACTACTACAACAAGACTGAGGGACTGACCACCTCAACACTACTACAACAAGGCTGAGGGACTGACCACCTCAACACTACTACAACAAGACTGAGGGACCGACCACCTCAACACTACTACAACAAGGCTGAGGGACTGACCACCTCAACACTACTACATCAAGACTGAGGGACTGACCACCTCAACACTACTACAACAAGACTGAGGGACTGACCACCTCAACACTACTACAACAAGGCTGAGGGACTGACCACCTCAACACTACTACAACAAGACTGAGGGACTGACCACCTCAACACTACTACAAGACTGAGGGACTGACCACCTCAACACTACTACAACAAGACTGAGGGACCGACCACCTCAACACTACTACAACAAGGCTGAGGGACTGACCACCTCAACACTACTACAACAAGACTGAGGGACTGACCACCTCAACACTACTACAACAAGGCTGAGGGACTGACCACCTCAACACTACTACAACAAGACTGAGGGACTGACCACCTCAACACTACTACAAGACTGAGGGACTGACCACCTCAACACTACTACAACAAGACTGAGGGACCGACCACCTCAACACTACTACAACAAGGCTGAGGGACTGACCACCTCAACACTACTACAACAAGACTGAGGGACTGACCACCTCAACACTACTACAACAAGGCTGAGGGACTGACCACCTCAACACTACTACAAGACTGAGGGACTGACCACCTCAACACTACTACAACAAGACTGAGGGACTGACCACCTCAACACTACTACAACAAGACTGAGGGACTGACCACCTCAACACTACTACAACAAGACTGAGGGACCGACCACCTCAACACTACTACAACAAGACTGAGGGACTGACCAACTCAACACTACTACAACAAGACTGAGGGACTGACCACCTCAACACTACTACAAGACTGAGGGACTGACCACCTCAACACTACTACAACAAGACTGAGGGACCGACCACCTCAACACTACTACAACAAGACTGAGGGACTGACCACCTCAACACTACTACAACAAGACTGATGGACTGACCACCTCAACACTACTACAACAAGACTGAGGGACTGACCACATCAACACTACTACAACAAGACTGATGGACTGACCAACTCAACACTACTACAACAAGACTGAGGGACCGACCACCTCAACACTACTACAACAAGACTGAGGGACCGACCACCTCAACACTACTACAACAAGACTGAGGGACTGACCACATCAACACTACTACAACAAGACTGATGGACTGACCAACTCAACACTACTACAACAAGACTGAGGGACCGACCACCTCAACACTATTACAACAAGACTGATGGACTGACCACCTCAACACTACTACAACAAGACTGAGGGACCGACCACCTCAACACTACTACAACAAGACTGAGGGACCGACCAACTCAACACTACTACAACAAGACTGATGGACTGACCACCTCAACACTACTACAAGACTGAGGGACTGACCACCTCAACACTACTACAACAAGACTGATGGACTGACCACCTCAACACTACTACAACAAGACTGAGGGACTGACCACCTCAACACTACTACAACAAGGCTGAGGGACTGACCACCTCAACACTACTACAACAAGACTGAGGGACTGACCACCTCAACACTACTACAAGACTGAGGGACTGACCACCTCAACACTACTACAACAAGACTGAGGGACCGACCACCTCAACACTACTACAACAAGGCTGAGGGACTGACCACCTCAACACTACTACAACAAGACTGAGGGACTGACCACCTCAACACTACTACAACAAGGCTGAGGGACTGACCACCTCAACACTACTACAACAAGGCTGAGGGACTGACCACCTCAACACTACTACAACAAGACTGAGGGACTGACCACCTCAACACTACTACAACAAGGCTGAGGGACTGACCACCTCAACACTACTACAACAAGACTGAGGGACTGACCACCTCAACACTACTACAACAAGACTGAGGGACTGACCACCTCAACACTACTACAACAAGACTGAGGGACTGACCACCTCAACACTACTACAACAAGACTGAGGGACTGACCACCTCAACACTACTACAACAAGGCTGAGGGACTGACCACCTCAACACTACTACAACAAGACTGAGGGACTGACCACCTCAACACTACTACAACAAGGCTGAGGGACTGACCACCTCAACACTACTACAACAAGACTGAGGGACTGACCACCTCAACACTACTACAACAAGGCTGAGGGACTGACCACCTCAACACTACTACAACAAGACTGAGGGACTGACCACCTCAACACTACTACAAGACTGAGGGACTGACCACCTCAACACTACTACAACAAGACTGAGGGACCGACCACCTCAACACTACTACAACAAGGCTGAGGGACTGACCACCTCAACACTACTACAACAAGACTGAGGGACTGACCACCTCAACACTACTACAACAAGGCTGAGGGACTGACCACCTCAACACTACTACAAGACTGAGGGACTGACCACCTCAACACTACTACAACAAGACTGAGGGACTGACCACCTCAACACTACTACAACAAGACTGAGGGACTGACCACCTCAACACTACTACAACAAGACTGAGGGACCGACCACCTCAACACTACTACAACAAGACTGAGGGACTGACCAACTCAACACTACTACAACAAGACTGAGGGACTGACCACCTCAACACTACTACAAGACTGAGGGACTGACCACCTCAACACTACTACAACAAGACTGAGGGACCGACCACCTCAACACTACTACAACAAGACTGAGGGACTGACCACCTCAACACTACTACAACAAGACTGATGGACTGACCACCTCAACACTACTACAACAAGACTGAGGGACTGACCACATCAACACTACTACAACAAGACTGATGGACTGACCAACTCAACACTACTACAACAAGACTGAGGGACCGACCACCTCAACACTACTACAACAAGACTGAGGGACCGACCACCTCAACACTACTACAACAAGACTGAGGGACTGACCACATCAACACTACTACAACAAGACTGATGGACTGACCAACTCAACACTACTACAACAAGACTGAGGGACCGACCACCTCAACACTACTACAACAAGACTGATGGACTGACCACCTCAACACTACTACAACAAGACTGAGGGACCGACCACCTCAACACTACTACAACAAGACTGAGGGACCGACCAACTCAACACTACTACAACAAGACTGATGGACTGACCACCTCAACACTACTACAAGACTGAGGGACTGACCACCTCAACACTACTACAACAAGACTGATGGACTGACCACCTCAACACTACTACAACAAGACTGATGGACTGACCAACTCAACACTACTACAACAAGACTGATGGACTGACCACCTCAACACTACTACAACAAGACTGAGGGACTGACCAACTCAACACTACTACAACAAGGTTGAGGGACTGACCACCTCAACACTACTACAACAAGGCTGAGGGACTGACCACCTCAACACTACTACAACAAGACTGAGGGACTGACCAACTCAACACTACTACAACAAGACTGAGGGACTGACCAACTCAACACTACTACAACAAGACTGAGGGACTGACCACATCAACACTACTACAACAAGACTGATGGACTGACCAACTCAACACTACTACAACAAGACTGAGGGACCGACCACCTCAACACTACTACAACAAGACTGATGGACTGACCACCTCAACACTACTACAACAAGACTGAGGGACCGACCACCTCAACACTACTACAACAAGACTGAGGGACCGACCAACTCAACACCACTACAACAAGACTGATGGACTGACCACCTCAACACTACTACAAGACTGAGGGACTGACCACCTCAACACTACTACAACAAGACTGATGGACTGACCACCTCAACACTACTACAACAAGACTGATGGACTGACCAACTCAACACTACTACAACAAGACTGATGGACTGACCACCTCAACACTACTACAACAAGACTGAGGGACTGACCAACTCAACACTACTACAACAAGGTTGAGGGACTGACCACCTCAACACTACTACAACAAGGCTGAGGGACTGACCACCTCAACACTACTACAACAAGACTGAGGGACTGACCAACTCAACACTACTACAACAAGACTGAGGGACTGACCAACTCAACACTACTACAACAAGACTGAGGGACTGACCACCTCAACACTACTACAACAAGACTGAGGGACTGACCACCTCAACACTACTACAACAAGACTGATGGACTGACCAACTCAACACTACTACAACAAGACTGATGGACTGACCACCTCAACACTACTACAACAAGACTGAGGGACTGACCACCTCAACACTACTACAACAAGACTGAGGGACTGACCAACTCAACACTACTACAACAAGACTGATGGACTGACCACCTCAACACTACTACAACAAGACTGAGGGACTGACCACCTCAACACTACTACAACAAGACTGATGGACTGACCACCTCAACACTACTACAACAAGACTGATGGACTGACCACCTCAACATTACTACAACAAGACTGAGGGACCGACCACCTCAACACTACTACAACAAGACTGATGGACTGACCACCTCAACACTACTACAACAAGACTGATGGACTGACCACCTCAACACTACTACAACAAGACTGAGGGACTGACCACCTCAACACTACTACAAGACTGATGGACTGACCAACTCAACACTACTACAACAAGACTGAGGGACTGACCACCTCAACACTACTACAACAAGACTGATGGACTGACCACCTCAACACTACTACAACAAGACTGAGGGACTGACCACCTCAACACTACTACAAGACTGATGGACTGACCAACTCAACACTACTACAACAAGACTGAGGGACCGACCACCTCAACACTACTACAACAAGACTGATGGACTGACCAACTCAACACTACTACAACAAGACTGAGGGACTGACCAACTCAACACTACTACAACAAGACTGAGGGACCGACCACCTCAACACTACTACAACAAGACTGAGGGACTGACCACCTCAACACTACTACAACAAGACTGAGGGACTGACCACCTCAACACTACTACAACAAGACTGAGGGACTGACCACCTCAACACTACTACAACAAGACTGAGGGACTGACCAACTCAACACTACTACAACAAGACTGAGGGACTGACCACCTCAACACTACTACAACAAGACTGAGGGACTGACCACCTCAACACTACTACAACAAGACTGAGGGACTGACCACCTCAACACTACTACAACAAGACTGAGGGACTGACCACCTCAACACTACTACAACAAGACTGATGGACTGACCACCTCAACACTACTACAACAAGGCTGAGGGACTGACCACCTCAACACTACTACAACAAGGCTGAGGGACTGACCACCTCAACACTACTACAACAAGACTGAGGGACTGACCACCTCAACACTACTACAACAAGGCTGAGGGACTGACCACCTCAACACTACTACAAGACTGAGGGACTGACCACCTCAACACTACTACAACAAGACTGAGGGACTGACCACCTCAACACTACTACAACAAGACTGAGGGACTGACCACCTCAACACTACTACAAGACTGAGGGACTGACCACCTCAACACTACTACAACAAGACTGAGGGACTGACCACCTCAACACTACTACAACAAGGCTGAGGGACTGACCACCTCAACACTACTACAACAAGACTGAGGGACTGACCACCTCAACACTACTACAACAAGGCTGAGGGACTGACCAACTCAACACTACTACAACAAGACTGAGGGACTGACCACCTCAACACTACTACAACAAGACTGAGGGACTGACCACCTCAACACTACTACAACAAGACTGAGGGACTGACCAACTCAACACTACTACAACAAGACTGAGGGACTGACCACCTCAACACTACTACAACAAGACTGAGGGACTGACCACCTCAACACTACTACAACAAGGCTGAGGGACTGACCACCTCAACACTACTACAACAAGGCTGAGGGACTGACCACCTCAACACTACTACAACAAGACTGAGGGACTGACCACCTCAACACTACTACAACAAGACTGAGGGACTGACCACCTCAACACTACTACAACAAGACTGAGGGACTGACCACCTCAACACTACTACAACAAGGCTGAGGGACTGACCACCTCAACACTACTACAACAAGGCTGAGGGACTGACCACCTCAACACTACTACAACAAGACTGAGGGACTGACCACCTCAACACTACTACAACAAGGCTGAGGGACTGACCACCTCAACACTACTACAAGACTGAGGGACTGACCACCTCAACACTACTACAACAAGACTGAGGGACCGACCACCTCAACACTACTACAACAAGGCTGAGGGACTGACCACCTCAACACTACTACAACAAGACTGAGGGACTGACCACCTCAACACTACTACAAGACTGAGGGACTGACCACCTCAACACTACTACAACAAGACTGAGGGACCGACCACCTCAACACTACTACAACAAGACTGAGGGACTGACCACCTCAACACTACTACAAGACTGAGGGACTGACCACCTCAACACTACTACAACAAGACTGAGGGACCGACCACCTCAACACTACTACAACAAGGCTGAGGGACTGACCACCTCAACACTACTACAACAAGACTGAGGGACTGACCACCTCAACACTACTACAACAAGGCTGAGGGACTGACCACCTCAACACTACTACAACAAGACTGAGGGACTGACCACCTCAACACTACTACAACAAGGCTGAGGGACTGACAACATCAACACTACTACAACAAGACTGAGGGACTGACCACCTCAACACTACTACAACTGAACTGACTCAACACTACTACAACAAGACTGAGGGACCGACCACCTCAACACTACTACAACAAGACTGAGGGACTGACCACCTCAACACTACTACAAGACTGAGGGACTGACCACCTCAACACTACTACAACAAGACTGAGGGACCGACCACCTCAACACTACTACAACAAGACTGAGGGACTGACCACCTCAACACTACTACAACAAGACTGAGGGACTGACCACCTCAACACTACTACAACAAGACTGAGGGACTGACCAACTCAACACTACTACAACAAGACTGAGGGACTGACCAACTCAACACTACTACAACAAGACTGATGGACTGACCAACTCAACACTACTACAACAAGACTGATGGACTGACCAACTCAACACTACTACAACAAGACTGATGGACTGACCACCTCAACACTACTACAACAAGACTGAGGGACTGACCAACTCAACACTACTACAACAAGACTGATGGACTGACCACCTCAACACTACTACAACAAGACTGAGGGACTGACCAACTCAACACTACTACAACAAGACTGAGGGACTGACCACCTCAACACTACTACAACAAGACTGAGGGACTGACCACCTCAACACTACTACAACAAGGCTGAGGGACTGACCAACTCAACACTACTACAACAAGACTGATGGACTGACCACCTCAACACTACTACAACAAGACTGAGGGACTGACCACCTCAACACTACTACAACAAGACTGATGGACTGACCACCTCAACACTACTACAACAAGACTGATGGACTGACCAACTCAACACTACTACAACAAGGTTGAGGGACTGACCAACTCAACACTACTACAACAAGACTGATGGACTGACCAACTCAACACTACTACAACAAGACTGATGGACTGACCAACTCAACACTACTACAACAAGACTGAGGGACTGACCAACTCAACACTACTACAACAAGACTGATGGACTGACCAACTCAACACTACTACAACAAGGCTGAGGGACTGACCACCTCAACACTACTGCAACAAGACTGAGGGACAGACCACCTCAACACTACTACAACAAGACTGATGGACTGACCACCTCAACACTACTACAACAAGACTGATGGACTGACCACCTCAACACTACTACAACAAGACTGATGGACTGACCAACTCAACACTACTACAACAAGACTGAGGGACTGACCACCTCAACACTACTACAACAAGGCTGAGGGGCTGACCACCTCAACACTACTACAACAAGACTGAGGGACTGACCACCTCAACACTACTACAACAAGACTGAGGGACTGACCACCTCAACACTACTACAACAAGACTGAGGGACTGACCAACTCAACACTACTACAACAAGACTGATGGACTGACCACCTCAACACTACAACAACAAGACTGATGGACTGACCACCTCAACACTACTACAACAAGACTGAGGGACTGACCACCTCAACACTACTACAACAAGACTGATGGACTGACCAACTCAACACTACTACAACAAGACTGATGGACTGACCAACTCAACACTACTACAACAAGACTGATGGACTGACCACCTCAACACTACTACAACAAGACTGATGGACTGACCAACTCAACACTACTACAACAAGGCTGAGGGACTGACCACCTCAACACTACTACAACAAGGCTCAGGGACTGACCACCTCAACACTACTACAACAAGACTGAGGGACTGACCACCTCAACACTACTACAACAAGACTGATGGACTGACCACCTCAACACTACTACAACAAGGTTGAGGGACTGACCAACTCAACACTACTACAACAAGACTGAGGGACTGACCAACTCAACACTACTACAACAAGACTGAGGGACTGACCACCTCAACACTACTACAACAAGGCTGAGGGACTGACCACCTCAACACTACTACAACAAGACTGATGGACTGACCAACTCAACACTACTACAACAAGGTTGAGGGACTGACCACCTCAACACTACTACAACAAGACTGATGGACTGACCACCTCAACACTACTACAACAAGGTTGAGGGACTGAGACTGAGGGACTGACCAACTCAACACTACTACAACAAGACTGATGGACTGACCACCTCAACACTACTACAACAAGGTTGAGGGACTGACCACCTCAACACTACTACAACAAGACTGAGGGACTGACCACCTCAACACTACTACAACAAGACTGAGGGACTGACCACCTCAACACTACTACAACAAGACTGAGGGACTGACCAACTCAACACTACTACAACAAGACTGAGGGACTGACCACCTCAACACTACTACAACAAGACTGAGGGACTGACCACCTCAACACTACTACAACAAGACTGAGGGACTGACCACCTCAACACTACTACAACAAGACTGAGGGACTGACCACCTCAACACTACTACAACAAGACTGAGGGACTGACCACCTCAACACTACTACAACAAGACTGACTACTACAACTACAACAAGACTGAGGGACTGACCAACTCAACACTACTACAACAAGACTGAGGGACTGACCAACTCACACTACTACAACAAGACTGAGGGACTGACCACCTCAACACTACTACAACAAGACTGAGGGACTGACCACCTCAACACTACTACAACAAGACTGATGGACTGACTCAACACTACTACAACAAGGTTGACTGACCAACTCAACACTACTACAACAAGACTGAGGGACTGACCACCTCAACACTACTACAACAAGGCTGAGGGACTGACCACCTCAACACTACTACAACAAGACTGAGGGACTGACCACCTCAACACTACTACAACAAGACTGAGGGACTGACCACCTCAACACTACTACAACAAGGCTGAGGGACTGACAACATCAACACTACTACAACAAGACTGAGGGACTGACCACCTCAACACTACTACAACAAGACTGAGGGACTGACCACCTCAACACTACTACAACAAGGCTGAGGGACTGACCACCTCAACACTACTACAACAAGGCTGAGGGACTGACAACATCAACACTACTACAACAAGGCTGAGGGACTGACCACCTCAACACTACTACAACAAGGCTGAGGGACTGACCACCTCAACACTACTACAACAAGGCTGAGGGACTGACCACCTCAACACTACTACAACAAGGTTGAGGGACTGACCACCTCAACACTACTACAACAAGACTGAGGGACTGACCACCTCAACACTACTACAACAAGGTTGAGGGACTGACCACCTCAACACTACTACAACAAGACTGAGGGACTGACCACCTCAACACTACTACAACAAGGTTGAGGGACTGACCACCTCAACACTACTACAACAAGACTGAGGGACTGACCACCTCAACACTACTACAACAAGGTTGAGGGACTGACCACCTCAACACTACTACAACAAGACTGAGGGACTGACCACCTCAACACTACTACAACAAGGTTGAGGGACTGACCAACTCAACACTACTACAACAAGGTTGAGGGACTGACCACCTCAACACTACTACAACAAGGTTGAGGGACTGACCACCTCAACACTACTACAACAAGGTTGAGGGACTGACCACCTCAACACTACTACAACAAGGTTGAGGGACTGACCACCTCAACACTACTACAACAAGACTGAGGGACTGACCAACTCAACACTACTACTACAACAAGACTGAGGGACTGACCACCTCAACACTACTACAACAAGGTTGAGGGACTGACCACCTCAACACTACTACAACAAGGTTGAGGGACTGACCACCTCAACACTACTACAACAAGGTTGAGGGACTGACCACCTCAACACTACTACAACAAGACTGAGGGACTGACCAACTAAACACTACTACTACAACAAGGCTGAGGGACTGACCACCTCAACACTACTACAACAAGACTGAGGGACTGACCACCTCAACACTACTACAACAAGACTGAGGGACTGACCACCTCAACGCTACTACTACAACAAGACTGAGGGACTGACCACCTCAACACTACTACTACAACAAGACTGAGGGACTGACCACCTCAACACTACTACAACAAGACTGATGGACTGACCACCTCAACACTACTACAACAAGACTGATGGACTGACCACCTCAACACTACTACAACAAGACTGATGGACTGACCACCTCAACACTACTACAACAAGACTGAGGGACTGACCACCTCAACACTACTACAACAAGACTGATGGACTGACCAACTCAACACTACTACAACAAGACTGATGGACTGACCACCTCAACACTACTACAACAAGACTGATGGACTGACCACCTCAACACTACTACAACAAGACTGAGGGACTGACCACCTCAACACTACTACAACAAGACTGATGGACTGACCACCTCAACACTACTACAACAAGACTGAGGGACTGACCACCTCAACACTACTACAACAAGACTGATGGACTGACCACCTCAACACTACTACAACAAGACTGAGGGACTGACCAACTCAACACTACGACAACAAGACTGAGGGACTGACCAACTCAACACTACGACAACAAGACTGAGGGACTGACCAACTCAACACTACGACAACAAGACTGAGGGACTGACCACCTCAACACTACGACAACAAGACTGAGGGACTGACCACCTCAACACTACGACAACAAGGCTGAGGGACTGACCACCTCAACACTACGACAACAAGGCTGAGGGACTGACCACCTCAACACTACTACTACAACAAGGCTGATGGACTGACCACCTCAACACTACTACAACAAGGCTGAGGGACTGACCACCTCAACACTACGACAACAAGGCTGATGGACTGACCACCTCAACACTACTACAACAAGGCTGGGGGACTGACCACCTCAACACTACGACAACAAGGCTGAGGGACTGACCACCTCAACACTACTACTACAACAAGGCTGATGGACTGACCACCTCAACACTAATACAACAAGGCTGAGGGACTGACCACCTCAACACTACTACTACAACAAGGCTGATGGACTGACCACCTCAACACTACTACAAGTTGTAGTAGCGTTGAGGTGGTCAGTCCAGCCTTGTAGACTACAACAAGGCTGATGGACTGACCACATCAACACTACTACAACAAGACTGAAGGACTGACCACCTCAACACTACTACAGCAAGGCTGAGGGACTGACCACCTCAACACTACTACAACAAGACTGAGGGACTGACCACATCAACACTACTACAACAAGACTGAAGGACTGACCACCTCAACACTACTACAGCAAGGCTGAGGGACTGACCACCTCAACACTACTACAACAAGACTGAGGGACTGACCACCTCAACACTACTACAACAAGACTGATGGACTGACCACCTCAACACTACTACAACAAGACTGAGGGACTGACCACCTCAACACTACTACAACAAGACTGAGGGACTGACCACCTCAACACTACTACAACAAGACTGAGGGACTGACCACCTCAACACTACTACAACAAGACTGAGGGACTGACCACCTCAACACTACTACAACAAGACTGATGGACTGACCACCTCAACACTACTACAACAAGACTGATGGACTGACCACCTCAACACTACTACAACAAGACTGATGGACTGACCACCTCAACACTACTACAACAAGACTGATGGACTGACCACCTCAACACTACTACAACAAGACTGATGGACTGACCACCTCAACACTACTACAACAAGACTGATGGACTGACCACCTCAACACTACAACAACAAGACTGATGGACTGACCACCTCAACACTACTACTACAACAAGACTGATGGACTGACCACCTCAACACTACAACAACAAGACTGATGGACTGACCACCTCAACACTACTACTACAACAAGACTGATGGACTGACCACCTCAACACTACTACAACAAGACTGATGGACTGACCACCTCAACACTACAACAACAAGACTGATGGACTGACCACCTCAACACTACTACAACAAGACTGAGGGACTGACCACCTCAACACTACTACAACAAGACTGATGGACTGACCACCTCAACACTACTACAACAAGACTGATGGACTGACCAACTCAACACTACTACAACAAGACTGATGGACTGACCACCTCAACACTACTACAACAAGACTGATGGACTGACCACCTCAACACTACAACAACAAGACTGATGGACTGACCACCTCAACACTACTACTACAACAAGACTGATGGACTGACCACCTCAACACTACTACTACAACAAGACTGATGGACTGACCACCTCAACACTACAACAACAAGGCTGAGGGACTGACCACCTCAACACTACTACATCAAGACTGAGGGACTGACCACCTCAACACTACTACAACAAGACTGAGGGACTGACCACCTCAACACTACAACAACAAGGCTGAGGGACTGACCACATCAGCACTCCTTCAAGGATGAGGGACTGCTGACATCTATTTACCTCTTCAAAGCTTCTATCACCATATTTAGTCACCTCTGTATTCGACTGAAGACGCCTACTGTGTAGGCGAAACGTTTCGAAAATCAAAATACCTTACTGTTGCACATGTGTCTTACTCAGTGGGTACATTATTTACCTTCACTTCTAAACTTTGTTATTATACATGTTATGTTGCTGACAGACGTACGAGACGTGGTGCCATCAGATGGCGTCCTGCGCCAGCTGTCAGTGCCACTGCTGAAGAAGGGAGAGTGTCGTACAGCGCTACAGAACATTACTGGATCAGCCATCCTGGCCACCTCAGACTCCTTCCTCTGTGCTGGGGGACTACACCAGTCATCAGCCTGTTATGTGAGTACTGACCCTACCTATCACTGTTATGTGAGTACTGACCTTACCTATCACTGTTATGTGAGTACTGACCTTACCTATCACTGTTATGTGAGTACTGACCTTACCTATCACTGTTATGTGAGTACTGACCTTACCTATCACTGTTATGTGAGTACTGACCCTACCTATCACTGTTATGTGAGTACTGACCCTACCTATCACTGTTATGTGAGTACCGACCCTCCCTATCACTGTTATGTGAGTACTGACCCTACCTATCACTGTTATGTGAATACTGACCCTACCTATCACTGTTATGTGAGTACTGACCCTACCTATCACTGTTATGTGAGTATTGACCCTACCTATCACTGTTATGTGAGTACTGACCTTACCTATCACTCTTATGTGAGTACTGACCTTACCTATCACTGTTATGTGTGTACTGACCCTACCTATCACTGTTATGTGAGAACTGGCCCTAGCTATCATTGTTATGTGAGTACTGACCCTACCTATCACTGTTACGTGAGTACTGACCTTACCTATCACTGTTATGTGAGTACTGACCCTACCTATCAGTTATGTGAGTACTGACCTTACCTATCACTGTTATGTGAGTACTGACCCTACCTATCACTGTTATGTGAGTACTGACCCTATCACTGTTATGTGAGTACTGACCCTACCTATCACTGTTATGTGAGTACTGAACCTACCTATCACTGTTATGTGAGTATTGACCCTACCTATCACTGTTATGTGAGTACTGAGCTTACCTATCACTGTTATGTGAGTACTGACCTTACCTATCACTGTTATGTGAGTACTGACCCTACCTATCACTGTTATGTGAGTACTGGCCCTAGCTATCATTGTTATGTGAGTACTGACCCTACCTATCACTGTTACGTGAGTACTGACCTTACCTATCACTGTTATGTGAGTACTGACCCTACCTATCAGTTATGTGAGTACTGACCTTACCTATCACTGTTATGTGAGTACTGACCCTACCTATCACTGTTATGTGAGTACTGACCCTATCACTGTTATGTGAGTACTGACCCTACCTATCACTGTTATGTGAGTACTGACCCTACTTATCACTGTTATGTGAGTACTACCCTACCTATCACTGTTGTGAGTACTGACCCTACCTATCACTGTTATGTGAGTACTGACCCTACCTATCACTGTTATGTGAGTACTGACCTTACCTATCGCTGTTATGTGAGTACTGACCCTACCTACTACTGTTATGTGAGTAGTGACCCTATCAGTTATGTGAGTACTGACCTTGCCTATCACTGTTATGTGAGTACTGACCCTACCTATCACTGTTATGTGAGTACTGACCCTATCACTGTTATGTGAGTACTGACCCTACTTATCACTGTTATGTGAGTACTACCCTACCTATCACTGTTATGTGAGTACTGACCCTACCTATCACTGTTATGTGAGTATTCCCCTCAAGGAAGGTTCCTTGATGTTGGTGAGGGGCTCTTGATTTAAGGAATTGGATCTGTGCTCCAGTTCCCCGAATTGAGCCTGAATGCCTTCCACATCCCCCCCCAGGCGCTGTATAATCCTCCGGGTTTAGCGCATCCCCCTTGATTATAATAATAATATGTGAGTACTGGCCTTACCTATAATTATGTGAGTACTGACCCTACCTATCACTGTTATGTGAGTACTGACCTTACCTATCACTGTTATGTGAGTACTGACCTTACCTATCACTGCTATGTGAGTACTGACCTTACCTATCACTGTTATGTGAGTACTGACCTTACCTATCACTGTTATGTGAGTACTGACCTTACCTACCACTGTTATGTGAGGACTGACCTTACCTATCACTGTTATGTGAGTACTGACCTTACCTATCACTGCTATGTGAGTACTGATCTTACCTATCACTGTCATGTGAGTACTGACCTTACTTATCACTGTTATGTGAGTACTGACCTTACCTATCACTGTTATGTGAGTACTGACCTTACCTATCACTGCTATGTGAGTACTGACCTTACCTATCACTGTTATGTGAGTACTGACCCTACCTATCACTGTTATGTGAGTATTGACCTTACCTATCACTGTTATGTGAGTAGTGATCTTACCTATCACTGCTATGTGAGTAGTGACCTTACCTATCACTGTTATGTGAGTAGTGACCTTACCTATCACTGTTATGTGAGTAGTGACCTTACCTATCACTGTTATGTGAGTTGTGACCTTACCTATCACTGTTATGTGAGTAGTGACCTTACCTATCACTGTTATGTGAGTTGTGACCTTACCTATCACTGTTATGTGAGTAGTGACCTTACCTATCACTGTTATGTGAGTAGTGACCTTACCTATCACTGTTATGTGAGTTGTGACCTTACCTATCACTGTTATGTGAGTAGTGACCTTACCTATCACTGTTATGTGAGTAGTGACCTTACCTATCACTGTTATGTGAGTTGTGACCTTACCTATCACTGTTATGTGAGTAGTGACCTTACCTATCACTGTTATGTGAGTTGTGACCTTACCTATCACTGTTATGTGAGTTGTGACCTTACCTATCACTGTTATGTGAGTTGTGACCTTACCTATCACTGTTATGTGAGTAGTGACCTTACCTATCACTGTTATGTGAGTAGTGACCTTACCTATCACTGTTATGTGAGTAGTGACCTTATCTATCACTGTTATGTGAGTTGTGACCTTACCTATCACTGTTATGTGAGTAGTGACCTTACCTATCACTGTTATGTGAGTTGTGACCTTACCTATCACTGTTATGTGAGTAGTGACCTTACCTATCACTGTTATGTGAGTAGTGACCTTACCTATCACTGTTATGTGAGTTGTGACCTTACCTATCACTGTTATGTGAGTAGTGACCTTACCTATCACTGTTATGTGAGTAGTGACCTTACCTATCACTGTTATGTGAGTAATGACCTTACCTATCACTGTTATGTGAGTAGTGACCTTACCTATCACTGTTATGTGAGTAGTGACCTTACCTATCACTGATAGTGAGTCCTAAATTTACCTCTCACTACTGTGTTAGTTAACTTTACTTGTCACTACTGTGAGAGTTAACTTTACTTGTCACTACTGTGTGAGTTAACTTTACTTGTCACTACTGTGTTAGTTAACTTTACTTGTCACTACTGTGTGAGTTAACTTTACTTGTCACTACTGTGTTAGTTAACTTTACTTGTCACTACTGTGAGAGTTAACTTTACTTGTCACTACTGTGAGAGTTAACTTTACTTGTCACTACTGTGTTAGTTAACTTTACTTGTCACTACTGTGTGAGTTAACTTTACTTGTCACTACTGTGAGTTAACTTTACTTGTCACTACTGTGTGAGTTAACTTTACTTGTCACTACTGTGTGAGTTAACTTTACTTGTCACTACTGTGTGAGTTAACTTTACTTGTCACTACTGTGAGTTAACTTTACTTGTCACTACTGTGTGAGTTAACTTTACTTGTCACTACTGTGTGAGTTAACTTGTCACTACTGTGAGAGTTAACTTTACTTGTCACTATTGTGTTAGTTAACTTTTCATCAATTAGTTACACATGTTTTACACTCAGCTGCATCACTCAGTCAACTTTCGTCATCTCAGCAAAATGAAAATACCAGAACAAATTATTTATATTTCTTCACTCAGTGTGCTAAATAAACTACCTCTGACTGTAGTTACAGCAGCAGAGTTGTGCTCGTGGTGTCACTTCCTCAGTCAGTCCCTAAGAGGGACCGATTACCTCATCTTTTGTATATTTATTTATTTATTTGAACATGATACAGAAAATTACAAAAGAATACAATTGAGTGCAGCATGCCAAAGCCCCTTGTATGCAGAGCATTATGGGCAGGCTTAAAATTAACTTAAGATTAACTAAGCATTCCTAAACATTATTGTAAACAGATAACAATTAAGCTGTAGTGAGTATTACAAAGACAGGGCATATGGTTGCATGCATTGCTGTACATTCAGTATATAGTTCTACATTCTTCACATTATGTCCTTGTGGCACGGTGGCTAAACCTCTCGCTTCACACACGGAGGGCCCGAGTTCGATTCCTATTGTCCTGTTCACCTAGCAGCAAATAGGTACGTGTGTGTTAGTCGACTGGTGTGGGTGGCATCCTGGGGGACAAGATTGAGGACCACAATGGAAATAAGTTAGACAGTCCTCGATAACGCAGTGACTTTCTTGGGTTATCCTGGGTGGCTAACCCTCCGGGGTTAAAAATCCGAACGAAATGTTATCTTATCTTACTGATAAAGTCACTGGATGGTGAAAAGTCTACAATAAAGAGACCCAGATGTTGCACATGTGTCTAAATCTTCATCCTGTAGGTATTATATACCATTCATATATAACACTTGAGTATGTTGGTGACACCTTTCACCTGTATTCGGCTGAAGAAGCCTGCTACGCAGCCGCAACGTTTCGGTAATAAAGATACCTAAGTGTTGCACATGTGTCTTATTCCTCAACTTCTGTAACACAATACTGGTAGAAATGGGAAGGGAGGTACGATTGAAGTATACAAAAGGAAGGCAAGAATAAATAGAGGGGATTTAAATAACGAGCCGGAACTATCCAAGCAAGAGAGGACTCGCAGCACTGGATTCAAGTTAGTCATTTAGATTTAGAAAGGATAGAAGGAAGTATACTGGTTTAGCAACAAAGTGGAAGATGAGTGGAATAAATTTCCAGTTAGCATCACTCAAAATAAAACTGGGCAGCTTTAAGTGTAGATTAGACTGGTACATAAGTGGATGTGGGTGAGTGTGATTTGGACCTGCTTATCATGGGCCAGTTGGTCTTCCCCAATGTTCCTACATTCTTTTTTTTTCTATTAATCCAGCCAGTTACAGTGGCTGGAATCTCCACCTTTGCTGATACAAATACATTTATATCAAGGGCCCCAACAAGACAAGACAAATACATATTTCAGCATGATACGTTTGTACAGAGATGGGTGACACTTGGTTGTGTGTGCAGAAAGCCCATAGTTATTCAGAGGAAATAAATCATTTGTCTGGCATTTTTTAGTTATCCTAGGTAATTTACAATATGTATGAGAATCGTACTATGTGTACCTGTGCCTATTCACCTAACATTAAAAGGTACCTGGGTGTTAGTCGACTGGTGTGGGTCACATTCTGGGGACAAAATTGACCTAATTTGCCCAGAATGCTTTGTATGCAGAACAGGGGTTTTCTATATAATATGTCACTGATGTCAGCTATAAGTTGTATCATGTACTTGTAGAAATAAACATTATTATTATTATTACTTAGTAATGTTTCCAACTCTCCGACAGAGCACGTTGGACGGTGGTTCACCACTAGCGTGTGAGGCTGGCGGACGATGGTTCGTGGCTGGTTTAGTGTCGTGGTCCAAGGACTGTACACAACCCGGGACCCCTAATGTCTACACCAGGGTGTCCTCGTACACCAGCTGGCTCCAAGCAACTTACCTACGGATGCTGGGTTTTCTCACACCCACCACCTTCTCCAGCAAGCAGCGCTGGATGCACCAGCACCTACATAACATTAATAAAGAGTTTGCTTGATAAATATATCTTACTATCTCAGCACTGTCCTCGTATCAGTGCATGATGTTGATATCTTTATCTGAAGCCACTGTCCTCGTATCAGTGCATGATGTTGATATCTTTATCTGAAGCCACTGTCCTCGTATCAGTACATGATGTTGATATCTTTATCTGAAGCCACTGCCCTCGTATCAGTACATGATGTTGATATCTTTATCTGAAGCCACTGTCCTCGTATCAGTACATGATGTTGATATCTTTATCTGAAATCACAGTGCTCATATCAGTGCATCAATCCCTTATTGACATCAGTAATGAGTATGACTGATGTTACGGTGCTTATCTGATACCACTGTGCTCGTATCAGTGGATCAATCCCTTAATGGCATCAATGACTGTCTCTCTCCACATAAATATTAACATTAACTAATGTCTTCATTATCAGGGCATTCTATAACTATTAAATGGGTCAGCTGCTTTAAATTTCATTACCAGTCCAAGATTTTTTCACAAATTATTCACATTAAAGTGGTCACAAGTCCAGCAAACACTACACTGAGTCTGTAATATATTTTGAAAAGCAAAAATGAAGAACTTGACGATGTTACTTGTGACTCACGAAATCGTAGTAACACGATTGTAAACAGCACGGTACTGGCATGGAGTTTTACGACTCGCCTGCCGTGAGTTTGATCCCAACCCGTACTGTGGTTTAATATTACATGTATTATCTTGGAATAAATGTGTTCGATATTAGTGATATTACCTCAGAAATGATGCAGGGTGTTAGTGTTACTTGTGTTTAATATTTAAATTAAATTATTATTATTAGTATTAGTATTGTTATTGTTATTATTTATTGCTGTTAACAATAATTATTATTAATTATTATTTTTATTATTTAACCTTGATATAAAAAAGATGATTTCAACCAAGTTTATCTACCAATAAAGAAACAGAGTAAGGTAGGAGGACGAGACATAAATAGATCAACGGAAGGCTTTCTAACAGAGTAACAGAGGACTCAACCAAAGTGAATCAACGGAAGACTAACAGAGTAACAGGAGGATCCCACCAAAATAGATCAACGGAAGACTAACAAAGTAACAGGGAAGAATTCGACCAAAATGGAACATAAGACGTACAAAATAACGGAGTAGGATCTAACAGAACAACAGAGGAGCAAGTGACAGAGGTGACAACAACCTGACCGAGGGAGACGCTGAAAGGACAAGACTCACTGATAAATGAGGACAACATCGCTGAGAATCAACGTCTTGGCTTCAAGTATCCACATGTAGAACAGAAAAATATAGAAAAACAAGAAATAGGTTGCTAGTGTTAGGTAAGGTGTTTGTTTATGTGTACTCACCTAACTGTGGTTGCAGGGGTCGATTCACAACTCCTGGCCCCGCCTCTTCATTGGTCGCAACTAGGTCTACTCCCTGCTCAATGAGCTTTATCACATCTCTTAAAGCTATGTATGGTTCCTGCCTCCACTACATCACTCTCTAGATTGTTCCACTTCCTGACAACTCTATGACTGAAGAAATACTTCCTAACATCCCTGTGATTCATCTAAGTTTTCAACTTCCAATTGTGACCCCTTGTTGGTGTGTCCCATCTCTCCCCTCAAGGCTCCTTGACGCTGGTGAGGGGCTCTTGATCTAGGGAATTGGATCTGTGCTCCAGTTCCCTGAATTAAACCTGAATATCTTCCACATCCCCCCAATAGGCGCTGCATAATCCTACGGGTTTAGAGCTCCCCCTTGATTGATAATAATATAATAATAATAATATCTTTATTTACTTCATGTACAAGGTATACAGACCATAGCTGACATCAATGACATACTACTGTATAGAAAGCCGCTTGTTATACAGAGCATTTCCCGCAAATTAGGTCAGTGTCCCAGGATGCGACCCACACCAGTCCACTAACACCCAGCAGGTGTCTTCTGGAAACACGTCCATAATGTTTTCCAACCGTACCGGATGAGATTCGAACTCCGGACCTCAGTGTGTGAGCTAAGTGCGCTAGTGATCGAGCTACGGGACACCGTAAAATAATAATGTGTCCCATCTCTGAAACATTCCGTCCTTGTCCACCTTGTCAATTCCTCTCAGTATTTTTTGTCGTTATCATGTCCACCCGCCACCCCTCCTGCCCTCCAGTGATGCCAGATTGAGTTCCTTTAACCTCTCCTTGTAGGAGATATCCCTCAGCTCCCAGACTAGTCTTGTTGCAAACCTTTGCACTTTCTCTTTCTTGACGTGTTTGGCCTGGTGTGGGCTCCATATCGGCCTGATGTACAGTGTACAATACACAGTGTACAGTACACTCCTTACATAGATGTCGAAACGCTATTCTCAGGTTTGCCAGGCGTCCGTATGCTGCAGCAGTTTTTTGGTTGATGTGCGCCTTAGAAGATGTGCTTGGTATGATGTTCACCCCAAGATCCTTTACCTTGAGTGAGTTTTGCAGCCTCTGACCTCTTAGGCTGTACTCCATCTGCGGTCATCTTTGTCCTTCCCGAAGCTTCATAACTTTGCATTTGGTGGGGTTAAACTCCAGGAGCCAGTTGTTGGACCAGACTTGCAGCTGGTCCAGATCCCCTTGTAGGCTTACCTGATCCTCGTCCGCTTGTATTCTCATCAGATTCACATCATCTGCCAACAGGGACACCTCTGGATTTATCTCTTCCATCATGTCATTCACATGTACACGAAACAGCACCGGACCTAAGACTGACCCTTGTGGAACCTCACTCGACACATGCACCCACTGTGACACCATGTCTCGTACCAACACACATTGTTTTCTTCCTGTCAGGTATTCCCTGATTCACTGCAGTACTTTCCCTCCCATTCCTGCCTGCTCCTCTAGCTTTTCAACCAGTCTCTTGAGTGGTACTGTGTCGATAGCTTTCTTGCAGTCCAAGAAGATGCAGTCTACCCATCCCTCTCCTGTCTTACCTATGTTACCTTATCATAGAACTACAATAAGTTTTTGACACAGGAATTCCCTTTCCTGAAGCCGTGCTGGTTGTCATGTATGAGCTCGTTCCTTTCTAGGTGATCCACCACTCTACTTCTGACAATCTTCTCCATAACTACATACTATACATGTCAGTCAACGACAGTTTTCTGTAGTTTAGTGCTGCCTGTCGGTCTCCTTTCTTAAAAAATCAGGACTACGTTTGCTGTCTTCTACACCGCTGTATAGTCCTTGTGGCTTAGCGCTTCTTTTTTGATTATAATAATAATAATAATAATGTCTTCCACACCTCAGGCAGTTGCCCTGTTTCCATAAATTTATTGAAGATTGTTGTTAGTGGCACACACATTATTATTATTATAATCAAGGGGGAAGCGCTAAACCCGGAGGATTATACAGCGCCTGGGGGGGGGATGTGGAAGGCATTCAGGCTTAATTCGGGGAACTGGAGCACAGATCCAATTCCCTAAATCAAGAGCCCCTCACCAACATCAAGGAACCTTCCTTGAGGGGAGTGGCACACACAGTGTGAAGGAGGATCAAAACTGTACATTATAGTGTATGTGATGATATTCTTGATGTTATGATGTTACTACTGTGATACTCTTGATGTTATGATGTTGTTACTGTGATTCTCTTGATATGATGTTGCTACTGTGATTCTCTTGATTTTATGACGTTGCTACTGTGATACTCTTGATATGATGTTGCTACTGTGATACTCTTGATATAATGTTACTGTGATTCTCTTGATGTTATGATCACGGTGTTCGCTGTAGAACTTACTATCAACAAGGTAACCAAATTTCAAGGGATAAAACTTAGGAGGGAACTGTTAACTATGAACCAAACAGCAAAACTTCACCAACTTGGCGAACTTGAGCAACAAACCGAAGAAATCGTCTTTTCACGGTGCCTTTGTTTGATCTCTTTGTGAGTGTGGTGGTGAAGGCAGCAGTGAAGGCAGTCTGCACTCCGCGCCCCTGACAAGCCTGTCAATAATGTCAGAGTGCACACCTCTCTCTTCACTCAATTGACATCTCAAGATGCGTGGAATATTGTTGAAAATGTTGTAAAATACCGACAAGTTGAGGATTAAGACACATGTGCAACAGTTGGGTATCTTCATTGATGAAACGTTTCGCCTACACCGTGGGCTTTCTCAGTCAAATAAAAAGGGAGAAGTAGTAGTAATGAAATAAAGATGATGTAATCAGTCCATCAAGCTTGAAGAAAAAGTATTTAAGGTGGTCAGTCCCTCAGCCTGGAAAATAGTTCAGCTCCATGATCTGGAACGATATGAAACTGAAGCATGAGAACGGTGTCTTAAATACTGTCGAAGGTGAGGTGGGAGATCTGGAAGACGTTGTAAGGGACGGGATCCACTAGTGGAAGTAAGAAGGCAGGTCCCTCTGGAATCCAACCATTCTCACTCATAACTAGTAGATACACGATGCGTGGAATAATCTGCCGAGTAAGGTAGCTTGAAGAAGGTGGGTAGCTTGAAGAAGAGACTGGACAAATTTATAAGTAAGAGGGGCTGGCTGGGTCTCATTACTACCTGAGGTATTGAAGCATCTAGGGTAACTTAGGGAAAAAGTTGAAGAAGTGGGTGCGTGGAAATTATTGGTTTAGAGAAGAACTTGCCAATAGGCTTCCTTCAGGTGTCGCGTAGCTGGATCCCTAGCGCACTCACCTCACACACTGAGGTCCGGGTTCGAATCCCCGGTACGGCTGAGAAACATTAGGACGTGTTTCCATAAGACACTTACCTGCTGTCCATGTTCACCCATCATTAAAACATGGGTAGCTGGGTGTTAGTGGACTGGTGTGGGTCGCATCCTGGGACAAAAATGACCTAATTTGCCTGAAATGCTCAGCATAACAAGCAGCTTTCTATATAGTAGTATGTCACTGATGTCAGCTATGGTTTGTATACCTCGTACATGTACTGGTAGAAATAAAGATTATTAATATATTATTCAGTGTTGCTCCACTCACATGTTCTTATGAGACACATGAACACACACATGAGGCCTGGTCACAGATCGGGCCGCGGGGGCGATGACCCCCGGAACTCTCTCCAGGTAACACGCTGGCAGTATATCATTACACTTCACATCTATACGCTTATTTTTTTTGTTTTTCCATTCTACTTAACAATTATAATTTTCCAATAGGCAGTAATACTTTCATTTTATGTCAATTTACTCAATATAATTTACATTCAGATTTTTTCAGTCAATTTTTCTTTTCAAAAAGAATAAAAGTTAGAATAGAGTGATCGCAACATTTCCGAAACAATCCAGGAAAGGAAATTTTAAACAACGTTTGGGTCTGTCTCGGACTATTATCAAGTCACCAAGTTACTTGATAATGGTAAAAGGAAAGACCGAAACGTCTTCCGAGATTTCTTCTGCAGAGTGTGGGCTATATGTGAAGCTTTTATTCAACCAAAAAGAAAAAATCTTTGCATTTACACTACTGGGTCCATCTTTCCCAAGTATGTTGTGATATGTTACTGGAAGACTTCACAGGTGTTACCTCACAGGTATTACATCTCCAGTATTATGCCTCAGGATATTACACAGGTGTTACCTCACAGGTACTACATCTCCAGTATTATGCCTCAGGATATTACACAGGTGTTACCTCACAGGTATTACATCTCAAGTATTATGCCTCAGGATATTACACAGGTATTATCTCACAGGTATTACATCTTCAGTATTATGCCTCAGGATATTACACAGGTATTACATCTCCAGTATTATGCCTCAGGATATTACACAGGTGTTACCTCACAGGTATTACATCTCCAGTATTATGCCTCAGGATATTACACAGGTATTATCTCACAGGTATTACATCTCCAGTATTATGCCTCAGGATATTACACAGGTATTACATCTCCAGTATTATGCCTCAGGATATTACACAGGTATTACATCTCCAGTATTATGCCTCAGGATATTACACAGGTGTTATCTCACAGGTATTACATCTCCAGTATTATGCCTCAGGATATTACACAGGTATTACATCTCCAGTATTATGCCTCAGAATATTACACAGGTGTTATCTCACAGGTATTACATCTCCAGTATTATGCCTCAGGATATTACACAGGTATTATCTCACAGGTATTACATCTCCAGTATTATGCCTCAGGATATTACACAGGTATTACCTCACAGGTATTACATCTCAAGTATTATGCCTCAGAATATTACACAGGTGTTATCTCACAGGTATTACATCTCCAGTATTATGACTCAGGATATTACACAGGTATTACCTCACAGGTATTACATCTCAAGTATTATGCCTCAGGATATTACACAGGTATTATCTCACAGGTATTACATCTCCAGTATTATGCCTCAGGATATTACACATGTATTATCTCACAGGTATTACATCTCAAGTATTATGCCTCAGAATATTACACAGGTATTACATCTCCAGTATTATGCCTCAGGATATTACACAGGTATTACCTCACAGGTATTACATCTCCAGTATTATGCCTCAGAATATTACACATGTATTATCTCACAGGTATTACATCTCCAGTATTATGCCTCAGGATATTACACAGGTATTACCTCACAGGTATTACATCTCCAGTATTATGCCTCAGAATATTACACAGGTATTACATCTCCAGTATTATGCCTCAGGATATTACACATGTATTATCTCACAGGTATTACATCTCCAGTATTATGCCTCAGGATATTACACATGTATTATCTCACAGGTATTACATCTCCAGTATTATGCCTCAGGATATTACACATGTATTATCTCACAGGTATTACATCTCCAGTATTATGCCTCAGGATATTACACAGGTATTACCTCACAGGTATTACATCTCAAGTATTATGCCTCAGGATATTACACATGTATTATCTCACAGGTATTACATCTCCAGTATTATGCCTCAGGATATTACACAGGTATTATCTCACAGGTATTACATCTCCAGTATTATGCCTCAGGATATTACACAGGTATTACCTCACAGGTATTACATCTCCAGTATTATGCCTCAGGATATTACACAGGTATTACCTCACAGGTATTACATCTCCAGTATTATGCCTCAGGATATTTAAAAGGTATTATCTCACAGGTATTACATCTCCAGTATTATGCCTCAGGATATTACACAGGTATTATCTCACAGGTATTACATCTCCAGTATTATGCCTCAGAATATTACACAGGTATTACATCTCCAGTATTATGCCTCAGGATATTACACAGGTATTATCTCACAGGTATTACATCTCCAGTATTATGCCTCAGAATATTACACAGGTGTTACATCTCCAGTATTATGCCTCAGGATATTACACAGGTCTTATCTCACAGGTATTACATCTCCAGTATTATGCCTCAGAATATTACACAGGTGTTACATCTCCAGTATTATGCCTCAGGATATTACACATGTATTATCTCACAGGTATTACATCTCAAGTATTATGCCTCAGGATATTACACATGTATTATCTCACAGGTATTACATCTCAAGTATTATGCCTCAGGATATTACACAGGTATTATCTCACAGGTATTACATCTCAAGTATTATGCCTCAGGATATTACACAGGTATTATCTCACAGGTATTACATCTCAAGTATTATGCCTCAGGATATTACACAGGTATTACATCTCCAGTATTATGCCTCAGGATATTACACAGGTATTATCTCACAGGTATTACATCTCCAGTATTATGCCTCAGGATATTACACAGGTATTAACTCAGAGGTATTACATCTCCAATATTATGCCTCAGAATATTACACAGGTATTACATCTCCAGTATTATGCCTCAGGATATTACACAGGTATTATCTCACAGGTATTACATCTCCAGTATTATGCCTCAGGATATTACACAGGTATTACCTCACAGGTATTACATCTCCAGTATTATGCCTCAGAATATTACACAGGTATTACATCTCCAGTATTATGCCTCAGGATATTACACAGGTATTACATCTCCAATATTATGCCTCAGAATATTACACAGGTATTACATCTCCAGTATTATGCCTCAGGATATTACACAGGCATTACATCTCCAGTATTATGCCTCAGGATATTACACAGGCATTACATCTCCAGTATTATGCCTCAGGATATTACACAGGTATTATCTCACAGGTATTACATCTCCAGTATTATGCCTCAGGATATTACACAGGTATTATCTCACAGGTATTACATCTCAAGTATTATGCCTCAGGATATTACACATGTATTATCTCACAGGAATTACATCTCCAGTATTATGCCTCAGGATATTACACAGGTATTAACTCACAGGTATTACATCTCCAGTATTATGCCTCAGGATATTACACAGGTATTATCTCACAGGTATTACATCTCCAGTATTATGCCTCAGGATATTACACAGGTATTATCTCACAGGTATTACATCTCCAGTATTATGCCTCAGGATATTACACAGGTATTACATCTCCAGTATTATGCCTCAGAATATTACACAGGTGTTACATCTCCAGTATTATGCCTCAGGATATTACACAGGTATTATCTCACAGGTATTACATCTCCAGTATTATGCCTCAGGATATTACACAGGTATTATCTCACAGGTATTACATCTCCAGTATTATGCCTCAGAATATTACACAGGTGTTACATCTCCAGTATTATGCCTCAGAATATTACACAGGTATTACATCTCCAGTATTATGCCTCAGGATATTACACATGTATTATCTCACAGTTATTACATCTCCACTATTATGCCTCAGAATATTACACAGGTGTTACATCTCCAGTATTATGCCTCAGAATATTACACAGGCATTACATCTCCAGTATTATGCCTCAGAATATTACACAGGTGTTACATCTCCAGTATTATGCCTCAGAATATTACACAGGTATTATCTCACAGGTATTACATCTCCAGTATTATGCCTCAGGATATTACACAGGTATTACACAGGTCATCTCAGTATTATGCCTCAGGATATTACACAGGTATTACATCTCCAGTATTATGCCTCAGAATATTACACAGGTATTACATCTCCAGTATTATGCTCACAGGTCATCTCCAGTATTATGCCTCACAATATTACACAGGTATTACATCTCCAGTATTATGCCTCAGAATATTACACAGGTATTACATCTCCAGTAGTATGCCTCAGAATATTACACAGATATTACATCTCCAGTATTATGCCTCAGAATATTACACAGGTGTTACATCTCCAGTATTATGCCTCAGGATATTACACAGGTATTACATCTCCAGTATTATGCCTCAGAATATTACACAGGTATTACATCTCCAGTATTATGCCTCAGGATATTACACATGTATTATCTCACAGGTATTACATCTCCACTATTATGCCTCAGAATATTACACAGGTGTTACTCAGGATATTACACAGGTGTTACATCCCCAGTATTATGCCTCAGGATATTACACAGGTATTACATGTCCAGTATTATGCCTCAGAATATTACACAGGTATTAACTCACAGGTATT
Source organism: Cherax quadricarinatus (assembly GCF_038502225.1). Taxonomy (NCBI): domain Eukaryota; kingdom Metazoa; phylum Arthropoda; class Malacostraca; order Decapoda; family Parastacidae; genus Cherax; species Cherax quadricarinatus. The sequence continues at coordinate 12,393,641 of NC_091366.1, forward strand.
ACATCTCCAGTATTATGACTCAGGATATTACACAGGTATTACATCTCCAGTATTATGCCTCAGAATATTACACAGGTATTACATCTCCAGTATTATGCCTCAGAATATTACACAGGTATTACATCTCCAGTATTATGCCTCAGAATATTACACAGGTATTACATCTCCAGTATTATGCCTCAGGATATTACACAGGTATTACATCTCCAGTATTATGCCTCAGGATATTACACAGGTATTACATCTCCAGTATTATGCCTCAGAATATTACACAGGTATTACATCTCCAGTATTATGCCTCAGAATATAACAGGTATTACATCTCCAGTATTATGCCTCAGGATATACATCTCCAGTATTATGCCTCAGAATATTACAGGTATTACAGTATTATGCCTCAGAATATTACACAGGTGTTACATCTCCAGTATTATGCCTCAGGATATTACACAGGTATTACATCTCCAGTATTATGCCTCAGAATATTACACAGGTATTACATCTCCAGTATTATGCCTCAGAATATTACACAGGTATTATCTCACAGGTATTACATCTCCAGTATTATGCCTCAGAATATTACACAGGTATTACATCTCCAGTATTATGCCTCAGAATATTACACAGGTATTACATCTCCAGTATTATGACTCAGGATATTACACAGGTATTACATCTCCAGTATTATGCCTCAGAATATTACACAGGTATTACATCTCCAGTATTATGCCTCAGAATATTACACAGGTATTACATCTCCAGTATTATGCCTCAGAATATTACACAGGTATTACATCTCCAGTATTATGCCTCAGAATATTACACAGGTATTACATCTCCAGTATTATGCCTCAGAATATTACACAGGTATTACATCTCCAGTATTATGCCTCAGGATATTACACAGGTATTACATCTCCAGTATTATGCCTCAGAATATTACACAGGTATTACATCTCCAGTATTATGCCTCAGGATATTACACAGGTATTACATCTCCAGTATTATGCCTCAGGATATTACACAGGTATTACATCTCCAGTATTATGCCTCAGGATATTACAATTTCACAGTTTTATGTTATCTTTTTCAATACAAATTAATATTAATTATTTTATCAACGTGCAAGAAAGGTATAAAATACCGACAATATGAAAGTTAAGACACATGTGCAACATCTGGATATCTTTATTGTAGACGTTTCGCCATCCAGTGGCTTTATCAATACAGATTCTAGGACATAATAGTGAGACAGTAGAACTATATACAAAAGATGAGGTAATCAGTCCCTCAACCTTGGAGTAAGTGTTCACAGCATCGTGGTGGAGGAGAATCTGGAGCAAAGGCAAGAAGACTGTCGGTTATATAGGCATCAGTGGATAAGGACGGGCAGCAGACGAGGGCAGTCACTGGTAGGCGGGATTCCCCAGTGGAAGTAGGTCCTTCCCAAAGAGATGGGTTAGTTGTAGTAGTAGTTGTCGTAGTCGTGAAGGTTATGTACATGTCCTCAGAATTAAGATTCCATGATGATGCAGTGTCTGACAAGTTATGTAAGAATGGTATATAATACCGACAAAATGAGATTAAGACACATGTGCAACATCTGGGTATCTTTATTGTAGACGTTTCGCCATCCAGTGGCTTTATCAATACAAATTCTAGGACATAACTTGAAGACAGTAGAACTATGTACAGAAGAGGTAATCAGTTCCTCAACCTAGGAGTAGGTGCGAAGAGCACCATAGTCGTGGAGATTCTGAAGCAGAAGAAAGGAGCCTGGCGCTTATATCGTAACGTCAGGTGTAGCAGACGAGGGCATAGTCACTGGTAGGCGGGATTCCCCAGTGGAAGTAGGTCCTTCCCAAAGAGATGGGTTAGTTGTAGCAGCCGTGAAGAAGGTCTTGTAGATGTCCTCTGAACCAATGATTCCATGATGTTGCAGTGTCTGACAAGTTGTGCAAGAAAGGTATAAAATACCGACAATATAAAGGTTAAGACACATGTGCAACATCTGGATATCTTTATTGTAGACGTTTCGCCATCCAGTGGCTTTATCAATACAGATTCAAGGACATAATTAGAAGAATCTGTATTGATAAAGCCACTGGATGGCCAAACGTCTACAATAAAGATATCGGAATGTTGCACATGTGTCTTAACTTACATATTTGATCAATATTTCTAATATAGTTTAGGTTGTAGCTCTGGTGTTTCTTCACTTCCACATCATAAACTTGGCTTCTAATTTCTTAAGTCTCAAATTCCTTACCAATCTAAATGCTTTATAATACTCTTTCTCTCTTTACAAGTCAAAACTGGTCAACTAAAGACTAATTACAGAATGGATGGGGTTAGAACCCATGGCAAGCCAGTGTGGTATCCACATTAGCGGGTTGTTTGTGTATTGTTCCAGTCACGTTATTGTGCCTTTTTGTTCTTCAGTGTGCTATCCACTGTGTGTTATCCAGTGGATAAGACACTGGCTAGTTTTACGACTGGCTTGCCACGGGTTTGAGCTCCACCCATTTTGAGATTTGTCTGCAATCGTGGTATTAGGATTTCGTGAGTCAGGTAAAGACTGTTATTGGTACAATAAGAGTTAGTACCCGATCAGCCGGGCTGTGGTTTGTACGGTGAACTACGTGCGGCCGGCAGGAACAGTCTGGTTGATCAGGTCCTGATACACTGGGAGGCCTGGTCATGGACTGGACCGCGGGAGCGTTGACCCCTGGAGCAGCCACCAGGTAGTGACCGAGTACAAGGAACTTTGCACATACTTCCCGCCACACTGACAGGGACATAACTCACGAAATCGTAATGACACGATTGCAAACAAACCATACCACGGGTGGGGTTTGAACCCGTGGTCAGATAGTCTCAAAACTCCAGACCAGTTGGCCCTGTGGCTAACACGACGGTCTGGAGTTTTGAGACTCTCTGACCGCGGGTTCAAACCCCACCCGTGGTATGGTTTGTTTACAGGGACATTCTTTATTAACACGTGTGTGTCAGTACCAGTGTTCTTGATAACAGTGTCTATATCACGATAGGTAAAAGGACACAAGTGCAACTATTGGCTTGATAAAACTCCTGGAGAGCGAAACATTGCCACCATAAAATATTACATTAGTTGCACTTGTGTCCATTTACCTAACATATTGTCGGTAATTCTACCTACTCACCCACCTACTCACTCAAACCCACCCAAAAACACACACACACACACACACACATGCACACAAATACACACACACACACACACACACACACACACACACACACACACACACACACACACACACACACACACACACACACACACACACACACACACACACACACACACACACAAACTCATATTACGTAAACTTGTCCCCTGGTTTTCCCCGGCGGGAGAAAGTAAAACTTCAGCAAGATGTGAGGTGAGGCAGCCTGGGCCTGACTCTCCCTCCCCACACACACACACACACACACACACACACACACACACACACACACAAACACACACACACACACACACACACACACACACACACACACACACACAAACACACACACACACACACAGCTAGGACTCGACCCCTGCAACCACAAATAGGTGAGTACAAATAGGTGAGTACACACTCCTAGTATCTTATTGTAATGGAAGTATCACTGTACTGGCAACACTACAATGATACTTAACAATGATCATGGAAGTGTGACTTTAATGACATCAGTCATCAACAATGTGATATCACCTGACTTCACAAAGATGTACAGAAACAATGCCCTCAGGTATGAGAATGAAGCAACGATAACCTTACACATGAATGGTATACAATACTGACAAAAGGAAAAAATTAGACACACGTGCAACATCTGGATATCTTTATTGTAGACGTTTCGCCATCCAGAAACGTCTACAATAAAGATACCCAGATGTTGCACGTGTCTAAATTTTCAACGATAACCTCTTAGTCGTAGCTTCAAAAATAGATTGGCCAGGCACACGAGTGGTGGAGGCGGTTGACTTAGTAGTATAAACCTTGGTAATAAATACCGACAAACTGGTTTAGAAAACACGTAAACAAACACTACGACATATTAGAAACCTTTCGGTCCTGGGCCCTTGATCACTTCTAACATACAGAGGTTAAAAACGACAGTATATATAGGCGGAGAGTGAGGTGTAACACATGGTGACCTGAAGAATGACATGTTGGGATGAGGACGGGCAGACAATGGCATCATGTGACTCCTGTGTTGCTGTCATTCTTCAGGTCACTACGTCACTCATACCTCACTCTCCGGCCAATATATAACGTCCTACGACCTAAACGTTTTCTATGCCCTAGTGTTTGCTTACGTGTTTTTCTAAACCAGCTGTGTGTAGTACCTGTCTAGTATAGGCCAGTAAACTTACTGCGAGTAGTACCTGCCAAGTATAGGCCAGTGTGGACCAGTAGGCTTACTGTGAGTAGTTCCTGCCTAGTACAGGCTAGTGTGGGCCAGTAGGCTTACTGTGAGTAGTACCTGCCTAGTACAGGCTAGTGTGGGCCAGTAGGCTTACTGTGAGTAGTTCCTGCCTAGTACAGACTAGTGTGGGCCAGTAGGCTTACTGTGCGTAGTATCTACCTAGTACAGGCTAGTGTGGGCCAGTAGGCTAACTGTGAGTAGTTCCTGCCTAGTACAGACTAGTGTGGGCCAGTAGGCTTACTGTGTGTAGTACCTGCCTAGTACAGATAAAAAAGACACATGTGCAACACATGTGTATCTCAGATGAATAACACACATGTGCAATACATGTGGAAACGTTCCGCCAACCAGTGGCTTTATCAGATATATAGTTAAATATGATAATTAGGTGTAGATAAGAGCCTTTAAATGACCTACCGAGGTCATCACAAGACAGGCCGAATTATACGTGAGCCACACACGTACCCTGATTCTTGTATGGTAAGAGTGGGTCAAGGTGAGTGTTGGTTAATGGGGTTTTAAAACCCAACTACTACAAGAGGGTCATTAAGGCTGCACGTAACCTGTTTATTACCAGTTAAGAATACTTCAATACCTAAAATAGAAATATACAATGAGAGACATACACCTCTTGATGTATAGAAATTAAACTGTCAGCGTATATACAATGTGAGATATACATCTGTTGATGTATAAGAATTAAACTGTCAGCGTATATACAATGTGAGATATACATCTGTTGATGTATAAGAATTAAACTGTCAGCGTATATACAATGAGACACACTTCTTGGTGTATATATCTTGTGGGACGAGATGATGAATAAGACACATGTTCAACACTTGGTTATTTTTACTGACGAAACGGATAGTCTGCACAACAGGCTTCTTCAGTCGAATACAGGCAAATATAGTACTGGAGACAGCATAAGTAGCGTTGACGTGAGGTGGTCAGTCCCTTCCTTATCTTTGGGGTGTGTGGGGATGATGAGGGAAGAATGAGAGTGGCTAGGGAGAGGATAGGAGAGTGGGACGGGTGGATGGGGGGATGAGAGGTGTGGATGAGGTGAATGGAGGATGCGGTGAAGGATGTAACATACGTCTGCGTCAGCACACCTGATTCCACACTCACCTAACTTCACCTACTCTCACCTAAAACCTAGTTAATGTTGCCTCCCCACCTAGCTCACCTACTGTAATCTATTATCTAGTTACTATTCCCTGACCAAGCTCACCTACTGTAACGTATTACCCTATTATTACTACTTACCACCTAGTTCACCTATCACCTAGTTATTGTTACCTACCACCTAGTTCACCTACAGTAACTTATCACCTAGTTATTGTTACCTACCACCTAGTTCACCTACAGTAATCTATCACCTAGCTATTGTTACCTACCACCTAGTTCACCTACAGTAATCTATCACCTAGCTATTGTTACCTACCACCTAGTTCACCTACAGTAACCTATCACCTAGTTATTACCTACCACCTAGTTCACCTACAGTAATCTATCACCTAGTTATTGTTACCTACCACCTAGTTCACCTACAGTAACCTATCACCTAGTTATTACCTACCACCTAGTTCACCTACAGTAATCTATCACCTAGTTATTGTTACCTACCACCTAGTTCACCTACAGTAACCTATCACCTAGTTATTGTTACCTACCACCAAGTTCACCTAGCGTAACCTATTACCTAGTTACTATTACCTGTACTATATTCTTTCATCAGCCTAAGATAATTAGCTTCCATACCCAAGGTATACAAATGCTTATACAAAGGTATACAAATGCTATACCACTACTTATATAAATTTTAACACAACGATATCCAAATGGATATAAAACTAGATACACAAACAGCTATACAAACGATAATACACATAGATACTCAATAATATATCAATAAATATATAAAGGTACACAAGGATTATACAGAATATATATATATATATATATATATATATATATATATATATATATATATATATATATATATATATATATATATATATATATATATATATATATATATATATATATATGGATAAATGAGATTGGCATAATTCAGATTAACTGGTGCAGAAGTAGGCGAAGGTAAAGTGGGTCATAGCTCATTCGAAATGCCTTCGTCTAACAGCAGAAAGATCCGGATTCAATCCTGGGTCAGTGGAGAAGTTTTGCTGTATCTTGTTACACCACGTGGCCCTGTGTTCACCTGCTAGGTCCTGGGTGTTAGCTGAGGACGCCAGCCTGAGTACAGATCAGTGTGTTTGGCATGAGAAACTGGAAATATAAACACATATGCAGTATAATGTGATCCTTTATTGACAACGTTTCGCCCACACAGTGGGTTTTTTCAAGTCACAAACAGATCTACCTGGGATGGAAGGTACGCGAGTATTTATAGTCAGGTTCAGAATGCTGAGGTCAAGTGGAGAATGCTGCATCTGATCTGAACCTGACTATAAATACTCGCGTACCTTCCACCCCAGGTAGATCTGTTTGTGACTTGAAAAAGCCTACTGTGTGGGCGAAACGTTGTCAATAAAGGATCACATTATACTGCATATGTGTTTATATTTCCATTTTATACCATTTTATACCATTTACTTCCAGCATGAGAAACTGTTAACTTCTCTACTCATTTATCTGGTTCCTCCCTCTACTCAGTAGCGAGAGATCTATCTGAAGGCAAAGTCACTTGCTAACCCATTGGCTTTGTTGGATCATCTGACTACAAGATTGTCTTTTCGTCACTGAAGATTCCAACAGAACGAGGTGAAGAATCTACACTCACAACCTGGTTGTGGGAAAGAGGAACTGGCCCGCCCTTTGCTCTGAGCTCGCTTCCTCCGATTGGATTATATTATTGTAATCAAGGGGGAGCGCTAAACCCGTAGGATTATGCAGCGGCTGTGGAGGGGGGGGGATGTGGAAGGTATTCAGGCTTAATTCAGGGAACCGGAGCACAGATCCATTTCCCTAGATCAAGAGCCCCTCACCAACATCAAGGAACCTTCCTTGAAAGGTACCTTAGAGCAGACTGGTAACAGCTCTTGGCTTGTAAATGAGCTGATAAACGATAATAACAGCCTGTAAATAAGCTGATACAGGATAACCACAGCCTGTAAATGAGCTGATACAGGATAACAACAGCCTGTAAATGAGCTGATACAGGATAACAACAGCCTGTAAATAAGCTGATACAGGATAATAGCAGCCTGTAAATAAGCTGATACAGGATAACCACAGCCTGTAAATGAGCTGATACAGGATAACAACAGCCTGTAAATAAGCTGATACAGGATAATAGCAGCCTGTAAATAAGCTGATACAGGATAATCACAGCCTGTAAATAAGCTGATACAGGATAACAACAGCCTGTAAATAAGCTGATACAGGATAATAGCAGCCTGTAAATAAGCTGATACAGGATAACCACAGCCTGTAAATAAGCTGATACAGGATAACAACAGCCTGTAAATAAGCTGATACAGGATAACAACAGCCTGTAAATGGGCTGAGGCAGGATAACAGCTCTTAGCCTGTAAATGAGCCGACGTAGGATAACCTGTAAACTGTTGTGTAAAAAAAACAGTGCAGTGAGCGTGGGTCGTGGTGACGTCACCAGTGTATGACGTCACAGGTGAAAGTTGTGAGCCAGCATCCTGGTTCTTTTGTATTTACCCACTCCTGCTGAAGAGCTCTTGATCCAAAGAAATGGAACTACTACTACTTTTTTCCTCGAATTAAACCTGCTAACCTCCCACTCTCCAGGTGCTGTACGACCCTTACGGTTCTGGCGCTCCTGGACTCGAGCAGGAGGGTCATGGTATGACAAACACTGTGTTTCATGGTATGACAAACACTGTTTCATGGTATGACAAACACTGTGTTTCATGGTATGACAAACACTGTTTCATGGTATGACAAACACTGTGTTTCATGGTATGACAAACACTGTTTCATGGTATGACAAACACTGTGTTTCATGGTATGACAAACATTGTGTTTCATGGTATGACAAACATTGTGTTTCATGGTATGACAAACACTGTGTTTCATGGTATGACAAACACTGTGTTTCATGGTATGACAAACACTGTGTTTCATGGTATGACAAACACTGTGTTTCATGGTATGACAAACACTGTGTTTCATGGTATGACAAACACTGTTTCATGGTATGACAAACACTGTGTTTCATGGTACGACAAACACTGTGTTTCATGGTATGACAAACACTGTGTTTCATGGTATGACAAACATTGTGTTTCATGGTATGACAAACACTGTGTTTCATGGTATGACAAACATTGTGTTTCATGGTATGACAAACATTGTGTTTCATGGTATGACAAACACTGTGTTTCATGGTATGACAAACACTGTGTTTCATGGTATGACAAACACTGTGTTTCATGGTATGACAAACACTGTGTTTCATGGTATGACAAACACTGTGTTTCATGGTATGACAAACATTGTGTTTCATGGTATGACAAACATTGTGTTTCATGGTATGACAAACACTTGTGTTTCATGGTATGACAAACACTGTGCTTCATGGTATGACAAACACTGTGTTTCATGGTATGACAAACACTGTTTCATGGTATGACAAACACTGTGTTTCATGGTATGACAAACACTGTGTTTCATGGTATGACAAACATTGTGTTTCATGGTATGACAAACACTGTTTCATGGTATGACAAACACTGTGTTTCATGGTATGACAAACATTGTGTTTCATGGTATGACAAAGATTGTGTTTCATGGTATGACAAACACTGTGTTTCATGGTATGACAAACACTTGTGTTTCATGGTATGACAAACACTTTGTTTCATGGTATGACAAACACTGTTTCATGGTATGACAAATACTTTGTTTCATGGTATGACAAACACTGTGTTTCATGGTATGACAAACACTGTGTTTCATGGTATGACAAACACTTGTGTTTCATGGTATGACAAACACTGTGTTTCATGGTATGACAAACACTGTGTTTCATGGTATGACAAACATTGTGTTTCATGGTATGACAAACACTGTGTTTCATGGTATGACAAACATTGTGTTTCATGGTATGACAAACACTTGTGTTTCATGGTATGACAAACATTGTGTTTCATGGTATGACAAACACTGTGTTTCATGGTATGACAAACACTGTGTTTCATGGTATGACAAACACTTGTGTTTCATGGTATGACAAACACTGTTTCATGGTATGACAAACATTGTGTTTCATGGTATGACAAACACTTGTGTTTCATGGTATGACAAACACTTTGTTTCATGGTATGACAAACACTGTTTCATGGTATGACAAACACTGTTTCATGGTATGACAAACATTGTGTTTCATGGTATGACAAACACTGTGTTTCATGGTATGACAAACACTTGTGTTTCATGGTATGACAAACACTGTGTTTCATGGTATGACAAACACTGTGTTTCATGGTATGACAAACACTGTTTCATGGTATGACAAACACTTTGTTTCATGGTATGACAAACACTGTGTTTCATGGTATGACAAACACTTTGTTTCATGGTATGACAAACACTGTGTTTCATGGTATGACAAACATTGTTTCATGGTATGACAAACACTGTGTTTCATGGTATGACAAGTATTGTGTTTCATGGTATGACAAACACTGTGTTTCATGGTATGACAAACACTGTTTCATGGTATGACAAACACTGTGTTTCATGGTATGACAAACATTGTTTCATGGTATGACAAACACTGTTTCATGGTATGACAAGTATTGTTTCATGGTATGACAAACACTTGTGTTTCATGGTATGACAAACACTGTTTCATGGTATGACAAACACTGTGTTTCATGGTATGACAAACACTGTGTTTCATGGTATGACAAACATTGTTTCATGGTATGACAAACACTGTGTTTCATGGTATGACAAACATTGTGTTTCATGGTATGACAAACATTGTGTTTCATGGTATGACACTGTGTTTCATGGTATGACAAACACTGTGTTTTAAGACATTTTCCTGAAGAACAAAACACGCTAAATATAAATTAATTGTAGCTCTTGTTACTCAAAAACGGGACAAGTTTAGTTGCGAACCTTTGAACATTGCAAAGTTTTATGTGCCCTTAGACACACTACTGCTGCGTACTCGAGGATAAAGAAGGGTGTACAATGTTCTGAATGTTCGGCAAGCTTGTGTACGTCACTGTTGGTCGGGTACACGAGTGTGGGTGGGTGTGAGTGAGACCTAACTAGCATGGGCCAGTGGGCTTGCTACAGTGTGAGATCCACTCCATGGTAGATGTGGAAGGTAGATTGGTGTAGATCAGGTCTGGATGAGGAAGGTAGGTTGATGTAGGTCAGGTTTGGTTGAGGAAGGTAGGTCTTTGTAGGTCAGGTTTAGTTGAGGAAGGTAGGCTGTAGTGACTCTCCACCCATCACACAAGAGGCTGGTGTAGGTAAGGTCTGGGTGAGGAAGGTAGGATGTAGTGACTCTCCACCCATCACACAAGAGGCTGGTGTAGGTCAGGTCTGGTTGAGGAAGGTAGGCTGTAGTGACTCTCCACCCATCACACAAGAAGCTGGTGTAGGTCAGGTCTGGTTGAGGAAGGTAGGATGTAGTGACTCTCCACCCATCACACAAGAGGCTGGTGTAGGTCAGGTCTGGTTGAGGAAGGTAGGATGTAGTGACTCTCCACCCATCACACAAGAGGCTGGTGTAGGTCAGGTTTGGTTGAGGAAGGTAGGCTGGTGTAGGTCAGGTTTGGTTGAGGAAGGTAGGATGTAGTGACTCTCCACCCATCACACAAGAGGCTAGTGTAGGTCAGGTCTGGTTGAGGAAGGTAGGATGTAGTGACTCTCCAACCATCACACAAGAAAGTGGTGTAGGTCAGGTCTGGTTGAGGAAGGTAGGATGTAGTGACTCTCCAACCATCACACAAGAAAGTGGTGTAGGTCAGGTCTGGTTGAGGAAGGTAGGATGTAGTGACTCTCCAACCATCACACAAGAGGCTGGTGTAGGTCAGGTTTGGTTGAGGAAGGTAGGCTGGTGTAGGTCAGGTTTGGTTGAGGAAGGTAGGCTGTAGTGACTCTCCAACCATCACACAAGAAAGTGGTGTAGGTCAGGTCTGGTTGAGGAAGGTAGGCTGGTGTAGGTCAGGTTTGGTTGAGGAAGGTAGGCTGATGTAGGTCAGGTCTGGTTGAGGAAGGTAGGCTGGTGTAGGTCAGGTTTGGTCGAGGAAGGTAGGCTGGTGTAGGTCAGGTTTGGTTGAGGAAGGTAGGCTGTAGTGACTCTCCACCCATCACACAAAAGGCTGGTGTAGGTCATGTCCGGGTAAGGCTGGTAGACAGTATTGACTGACACACATCACTGGTCAGGTCCGGGTGGTTAGACAGTATTGACTGACAACACACAAGACTCCAGTCAGCAAGTCACTGCATCACTGGTCAGGTCCGGGTGAGGCTGGTAGATATTATTGACTGACACACATCACTTGTCAGGTCCGGGTGGTTAGACAGTATTGACTGACAACACACAAGACTCCAGTCAGCCAGTCACTGCATCATTGGTCAGGTCCGGGTGAGGCTGGTAGATAGTATTGACTGACACACACGACTCCAGTCAGTTACTGCATCATTCATATACTTGTATACACACTTTCTACCCACCACTGATGCTGTTTCCTTATTGAGACAATAACGTGTTCTAACACATCATGTCCACGCTATACTGGTCTATTTTAATACCTTACAAGTAGTAACGAGGATACTTGGTGGTACAAGTAGCTACGAGGATACTTAATGGTACAAGTAGTAACGAGGATACTTGCTGATACAAGTAATAACGAGAGTACGTACTTGGTGATAGCCAAATAATGTTCCAGACGCATATCATATGGCTGTGTCCATATAGGAAGAAGAAAGTTGAAGCAGATGTGGTTGGTGGTGGTGGTGATGATGAACTGTTGTTGTGGTGGTGGTGACTGTTGTTGAGGGTGGTGGTGGTGGTGGTAGTGACTGTTGTTGTGGTGGTGGTGACTGTTGTTGAGGGTGGTGGTGGTGGTGGTAGTGACTGTTGTTGTGGTGGTGGTGACTGTTGTTGAGGGTGGTCGTGGTGGTGGTAGTGACTGTTGTTGTGGTGGTGGTGACTGTTGTTAGGGGTGGTGGTGGTGATGTTGACTGTTTTTATAATTATTTTTAATCCTTCGTAAGCAGAAAATAGCCCGGATAATCGTAAATTATCAGCAGTTTCGATTAAAGTGTGTTAATCTACACATTTTAGCTAAAACAAAAAATCAATTATTAGAAAAATGCCTCCGACTCCTCTGAGAGATCGAAATAATATATATGTCCGCTGTTCATTAACAATTCAATCAGCATACAGCCCTTCATTTATAATGTCAAAGTCCTATGTTTTCTGTGTGTTAAACGATGGGTTATATATATACACTTACTGCTAAAAGTTTATCGTATTTTGTGTTAGCTATTTCAAGTTATGTGTTCAGTGATATTTCTGGTTCTATATCTCGGAACGATTCTGCTGAGATCACTTTCTCATTTCTGCAACTTTGCAAGCTCCTGATGATGTGCTGATTGCAACACGAAAGGTCTAGAACTATTATCCAACAACTCTGTGGTTGTCTTGCATCCTGTATCGCTTGTGTATTATGATTTCATCTTTAATCAAGAATTTCACTCTGATTTTGTTCTATTTTTACACAATCATTTTGCTGTCTCACGCCACTAAGGAAAAACCACCAGCGAGGAATTTCCGTTTTGATTTGGGATTCACGGGGAAGAGAGTGTGGATGAATTATGGAGTATTGAGGTGGAGGCTGGTGATATATGCAGAGCATGGTGATGGTGGTATATATGGTGAGCGATAATGATGGTATATGGAGAGTAATGATGGTATATAGTGAGTGATAATGATGGTATATGGTGAGTGATAATGATGGTAATAGTGTGGTGATGGCTCACAAGTTACGGATAGAGGGAGTGGGACGATGAGCGGTGGGGGGGGGGGGGGTACACGGGCCTGTGAGTAAAGCAGTAAGATCGTTGCGACTAGTGAATGGAAAAGAAAGTTTGGTAGACAGTAATGGGAGGAAAAAGTGAAGTTAAAGAGGAATGAGGAGAAAGAGTGAAGGCACTGGACCCTGAGAGAGAGGGAGGGAGGGTGGATGGTGGGGCCCTGGACCCTGAGAGGGAGGGAGGGAGGGTGGATGGTGGGGCACTGGACCCTGAGAGGGAGGGAGGGAGGGTGGATGGCGGGGTCAATAGATAGGAAAGAGAACTTGATACTGATTAGAGGAAAAGAATAATTAAATACTATATATCCACATGCATGAGGAAGGAAGAGGCAGAGTGGTGATATATGTGTATATTTATATCTTTTCTTATACATTAATGAAAATTGTATCACTAAATCACTACTCTCCTGACGCACAATCATAACAACTTTAAAAATAAATCTGTATTCAAAACACTTTGATTTATTAAAAGAATCTATTTTGGCTAAATTCGAATTTTTATTCATATCGATGAATAAATAATAATGCACGAACTTTCCGTAATTTTTGACCCTTTAAGTTTTTGTACAAAACCCAAGACTTAGTAGCACTACTTAAACTAGGACCCACTTGGCTACGGACCCAGCCAGGAGTGGTTGCTTAACGGGGGCTTAAATCTTACCTACTACACGAGGGTCACTATGTCTTCACACGAGGGTCATTAAGGCTGCACACGAGGGTCATTAAGGCTGTACGTAACATTTTATCACCAGTCAAGAATACTTTAATCGCTTTAACAGGGATTAAAATCAACATATATATACATTGAGACATACACCTCACGGTGTATATTTATACATAAACAATGAGTTACAAAACTTAAGACCCAGTGGTTTACTAAGCCTAAGATCCCCCTGACTTTAGAGCCTAAGACTCGACTGGTTATTGAGCCTAAAACTTACTACATTAACAAGCTTAGGACAGTGATGACGCGAGCCTTACCCTTATAGATAATTCTAATATTATTAGTCCGTTAACGAAATAGAAATACTTTTCTGTCGTACAAATTAACTAAGGAGGCACCTACGTGAAGTCCTGAGGAACGTCCAAGCTGCAGCAATACTAGCCTAGCCAAAAAGCATTCCAATGTAGTAGGGAGGACGCTAATACCAGGTTATTAGTAACTTAAGCACTAACGGGAAATCCTGAGGGACGTTTGCACTGCAGCAATACTAGCCTAGTAAAAATCATTCCCATTTAGTAACGTGCTAGAGACCCTACCTAGAAATTTTGAGAGAAGCTTACGGTGCAAAAATACTAACCTAGTAAAAATTGTTCCCATGAAGTAATGACTCGAGACACTAGCGAGCAATCCTGAGGGATGCTTACGTTGACGCAACACTAGCCTAGCAAAAAACATTCCCTTCTAGTAGCGAGAACACTAATGCTGCGTCAGTGATCCCAAATTTAGGAGTGGAGGTGAAGGGAAGTCCTACAATCTCCGCTGGCTGGCCAAAGACCTTGGAGGCGGTGAGGCTATTCTTCGTCACCAAGGTCAGGGCTAAGAAACTCTCCTTTTTCCTACACCCACACGCCCCGCTACTTATGGTAGGGATATCCTGCTATTATCATTACAGTGTGGATATAATACAAGGCCTATTAAGGATTTCATTATAGAAACACATGGAAGAAATCACAATAAAACGCGTGATTGTAAATATGTAAAAATACCAGTGAAAATAGGAACTAAAGCTGAGTGCTTTCATGTGCTCAGGTTATGTTTCCTATTTTCACTGTCATTTCTACATAAAAAAACACAAAATTCATTGGTTTTATAAAAACTTATTTAGGTAGGAGAAGGAACTTCTGTGTTCCTGATGAACAGAATAAGAATAATAATAATAATTGTAGATAAATAGTTCAGAAAACCTACAAGTTGATGAATGAGACACTTGTGATGAATGAGATACTTGTACAACAAATACCCAAGTGTTTTCATTCATCAATAAAAAAAATAACGATAATAACAATTCATTTTAGGTTCCACTTTTATTTGTAGATAATAACTTTTATGGGGAGATATCCAGTTTTTGCTTCTTCATAATCCTTGGCTATGGTTGGTTATCATAATGTGTGATGGCTGCATAATGAGGGCAACATCACTGGTGTACAATATATGTGAGTCCCTGTAGAATAACACTCTGCTGTATCTACATTACTAGTTAGTGTGCAGTTTACTGGTGAAGATCACAACAATAACGAAAGAATCTGCCAATATGACTAAATAATGTATGTGCTGAAAATATCTCTTGCACGAAGCGACAGAGAGAGAGAGAGAGAGAGAGAGAGAGAGAGAGAGAGAGAGAGAGAGAGAGAGAGAGAGAGAGAGAGAGAGAGAGAGAGAGAGAGAGAGAGAGAGAGAGAGAGAGAGAGAGATTATAATCATAACTAAGCGCTAAACCCACAAGGGTCATACAGCGCGGGGAGAGAGAGGAATGAGAAAGGAGGAAGTGGGTGAAATAAAAACATCGTGTCACAACGTGAAAGTTACATTAAATGTTAATCTTACACAATTTCCGATATTAATTTCCAGTCTTGGGAGTTTTGTACAACGTAATTACACACGATAAACAATAAGCGTTGAAAACTCGTTACAAAATAATGTTTAACGTTTTCCTAAATGACAGAAAATATTTATACTGCAATTAAAATTGTTCATTCAAAATTCAACGAAATAATGACACGAAACAACATTTAATTTTGTCTGGTGATTTATGTAATAAATAACGAAAATACTGCAAATTGAAAAACAAAAATAAGCAATTCTTACCACTCTGATTAATAATATAACTCATACAGCACTCTGATTAATAATATAACTCATACAGCACTCTGATTAATAATATAACTCATACACCACTGATTAATAATATAACTCATACACCACTCTGATTAATAATATAACTCATACAGCACTCTGATTAATAATATAACTCATACAGCACTCTGATTAATAATATAACTCATACACCACTCTGATTAATAATATAACTCATACAGCACTGATTAATAATATAACTCATACAGTACTCTGATTAATAATATAACTCATACAGCACTCTGATTAATAATATAACTCATATAACTCATACAGCACTCTGATTAATAATATAACTCATACACCACTCTGATTAATAATATAACTCATACACCACTCTGATTAATAATATAACTCATACAGCACTCTGATTAATAATATAACTCATACACCACTCTGATTAATAATATAACTCATACAGCACTCTGATTAATAATATAACTCATACAGCACTCTGATTAATAATATAACTCATACAGCACTCTGATTAATAATATAACTCATACACCACTTTGATCAATAATATAACTCATACAGCACTCTGATTAATAATATAACTCATACAACACTCTGATTAATAATATAACTCATACAGCACTCTGATTAATAATATAACTCATACACCACTTTGATCAATAATATAACTCATACACCACTCTGATTAATAATATAACTCACTCATACATAATATAACTCATTGATTAATAATATAACTCATATTAATAATATAACTCATACCACTGATCAATAATATAACTCATACACCACTTTGATCAATAATATAACTCATACAGCACTCTGATTAATAATATAACTGATCAATAATATAACTCATACAGCACTGATTAATAATATAACTCATACACCACTCTGATCAATAATATAACTCATACAGCACTGATCAATAATATAACTCATACAGCACTCTGATCAATAATGTAACTCATACACCACTCTGATTAATAATATAACTCATACACCACTGATCAATAATATAACTCATACACCACTCTGATTAATAATATAACTCATACAGCACTCTGATTAATAATATAACTCATACAGCACTCTGATTAATAATATAACTCATACAGCACTCTGATTAATAATATAACACATACAGCACTCTGATTAATAATATAACTCATACAGCACTCTGATTAATAATATAACTCATACAGCACTCTGATTAATAATATAACTCATACAGCACTCTGATTAATAATATAACTCATACAGCACTCTGATTAATAATATAACTCATACAGCACTCTGATTAATAATATAACTCATACAACACTCTGATTAATAATATAACTCATACAGCACTCTGATTAATAATATAACTCATACAGCACTCTGATTAATAATATAACTCATACAGCACTCTGATTAATAATATAACTCATACAGCACTCTGATTAATAATATAACTCATACAGTCACTGATTAATAATATAACTCATACAGCACTCTGATTAATAATATAACTCATACAGCACTCTGATTAATAATATAACTCATACAGCACTCTGATTAATAATATAACTCATACAGCACTCTGATTAATAATATAACTCATACAGCACTCTGATTAATAATATAACTCATACAGCACTCTGATTAATAATATAACTCATACAGCACTCTGATTAATAATATAACTCATACAGCACTCTGATTAATAAAACTCATACAGCACTCTGATTAATAATATAACTCATACAGCACTCTGATTAATAATATAACTCATACAGCACTCTGATTAATAATATAACTCATACAGCACTCTGATTAATAATATAACTCATACAACACTCTGATTAATAATATAACTCCTACAGCACTCTGATTAATAATATAACTCATACGGCACTCTGATTAATAATATAACTCATACAGCACTCTGATTAATAATATAACTCATACAGCACTCTGATTAATAATATAACTCATACAGCACTCTGATTAATAATATAACTCATACAGCACTCTGATTAATAATATAGCTCATACAGCACTCTGATTAATAATATAACTCATACAGCACTCTGATTAATAATATAACTCATACAGCACTCTGATTAATAATATAACTCATACAGCACTCTGATTAATAATATAACTCGTACACCACTCTGATTAATAAGATAACTCATACAGCACTCTGATTAATAATATAACTCATACAGCACTCTGATTAATAATATAACTCATACAGCACTCTGATTAATAATATAACTCATACAGGACTCTGATTAATAATATAACTCATACAGCACTCTGATTAATAATATAACTCATACAGCACTCTGATTAATAATATAACTCATACAGCACTCTGATTAATAATATAACTCATACAGCACTCTGATTAATAATATAACTCGTACACCACTCTGATTAATAATATAACTCATACAGCACTCTGATTAATAATATAACTCATACAGCACTCTGATTAATAATATAACTCGTACACCACTCTGATTAATAATATAACTCATACAGCACTCTGATTAATAATATAACTCATACAGCACTCTGATTAATAATATAACTCGTACACCACTCTGATTAATAATATAACTCCTACAGCACTCTGATTAATAATATAACTCATACAGCACTCTGATTAATAATATAACTCATACAGCACTCTGATTAATAATATAACTCATACAGCACTCTGATTAATAATATAACTCATACAGCACTCTGATTAATATAACTCATACAGCACTCTGATTAATAATATAACTCATACAGCACTCTGATTAATAATATAACTCATACAGCACTCTGATTAATAATATAACTCATACAGCACTCTGATTAATAATATAACTCATACAGCACTCTGATTAATAATATAACTCATACAGCACTCTGATTAATAATATAACTCATACAGCACTCTGATTAATAATATAACTCATACAGCACTCTGATTAATAATATAACTCATACACCACTCTGATTAATAATATAACTCATACACCACTGATCAATAATATAACTCATACACCACTGATCAATAATATAACTCATACACCACTTTGATCAATAATATAACTCATACACCACTGATCAATAATATAACTCATACACCACTTTGATCAATAATATAACTCATATACATAACCAATATATATCCTCAACTATATAAAACCGACAAAATCGTAATGAAACTTGCAGCTTTTACGAGCGACACAAAGAATCTATGTAGGTAAGATTGGTGGTGCCTGAAGAAGGTGAAGGAGTGGTGGTGGATGGAGGGAGTGGTGGTGTTGGAGGGAGTTGTGGTGGTGATGGAGGGAGTGAAGGAGGGGGTGGGTTGTGGAGGTGGAGAGAGGAATGATGGGGAGGGGGTGTGGTGGTGGAGAGGAATGGAATGATGGGGAGGGGGTGTGGTGGTGGAGAGAGGAATGGAGAGAGGGGGTGATGGTGAGGGGGTGCTGGGTGATGGGGTGTTGTGGTGGAGAGAGAAATGAAGAGGAGGGGTGTGGCGGTGGAGAGAGGAATGGAGAGAGGAGGGGTGCTGGTGACGGGGTTGTGGTGGTGGAGAGAGGAATGAAGGGAGAGAGGGGGGTGTGGTGGTGGAGAGAGGAATGGAGAGAGGGGGGAGGGTGTTGGTGAAAGCTGTGGAGGGTTGAGATCCTTCCAACACTACCATCACCATCTCCTCGTCAGTCCTACACTGTCATTCACTACGCTGAGTGCTCCCACTGGCCAGTAATACTAACAAACTTTACATTCCCATCCATCTTCACTCTCCCAAAACAAAACATCCACAACTGTATTCACACAACTTACGATATACACAAATCTACACTCATTAAGCAGCAATCTCCACTCTCAGAGTCGCATACTCAGGTTTCTTCCACTAAACGAAGTTTAAATTCACTCATCACACAAACCTGCTTGCTATTTAAAAAAAAAAAAAAATTCCCACCGCCATTACAACTTAAAACCTCGTGCCAGTTTTGTATATGTGAGATGCAGCGACTATTAATATTATTGCTGTGGAGATATTAGAGAAAATACAAGAATTAACCCAAGTGTGACCAGGATTTAAGCCTAGTACTGGAAGCAACAGCCTCGTTGACTAACACAATTCAACTAAAACCAGGTAAGTCTAGGTCATCCGAGGATATACTACATGTACACTGTACATCCAGTAATAGTAATAAAAAAATATTATTTCTCTATTATTTTATTCTTATTTACTAAGTTAATATTATTATTTTTGTATGTATGGGAGAAGCGCTAAACCCGTTTTCATACATCGCTTAGACCCTAGGCTTTGTCAGCTCATCGATCCTTCATAAAGTTTCAGATTGTTTCCCGATCTCCCCCCCCCCCGCTTAGATAGGATTGTATTTGCATGGCTAAAACCAGTTTCAATCATGTATTGACCCTCTTGATCCCCAGCCATTTATCAACCCCCTGGATAGTCCCATCGACCTTTAGGGGTCGATACTGACCACTCTGGGGGACATTGGTCTAGGGTAATGAGAGACATTCACATTCACTTCATATCAAGTTATATTTTACACATTAGTTCTGGATTCCATAACTTTTTGTTGCCTAACAGACTGGAGAACGTCTACTGCAGTGATTCTAGCATCATCACTCCTTATCTTCCAAACCAGGGGTCCCCAACATGCGGCCCGAGGGCCGCATGTGGCTCTTCTAGGAAATGGAAACGGCCCTTCTAGGAAATGGATGCGGCCCTCACACGAAATTATGAATTCAATTTTATATAGGTTCCACACTGCATAGTGTCAACAATTACAAAATATTTAAAGTCGTTTTGCACCAACACATTATGGCGGCCCTCATTTAAATTTGGCTTTTCAAATTAGCCCTTTCATACTAAAAGGTTGGGGACCGTCAGCGATGTATTCATGCCATTGTTACATAGAGTTACATGAAGAATAGAGTAGGGAACTGCATATCATTGTGCACCTGAATAACACAGATAAATAACTGTGAGAGTAATCACAGTCTAGTTAGAAATACAGAACTTCTATGATCACCGCTGTTTAATTAAACCAGTTTGTGGTGAGACTCATGAGAGTAGACCAGTAGTCTGGCTCCTCATTATGTGGGTGTACTTACCTAGCTGTGGTTGCAGGGGTTGAGTCACAACTCTGCGTCCGTGCGTGCGCGTGTGTGTACTCACCTAATCGCGGTTACAGGGGTTGATCACAGCTCCTGGCCCCGTGTACACACACACACACACATTATATATATATATATATATATATATATATATATATATATATATATACCAATAGGAATATTTTATTACATAATATAAGAACATAAGAACATAAGAACGAAGGAACACTGCAGAAGGCCTACTGGCCCATGCGAGGCAGGTCCAAGTCCCTACCGGCTTAAGCCAATGCACCCAACCTAGTCAGGTCAGGTCACATTGACTTAAGGGAGGAACACGGCAACCGACCTGTTAGCACAAGCTATCAGGTCTAACTCACACCCACCCACATCTACTCATGTATTTATCCAACCTATTTTTAAAGCTACACAACGTTCTGGCCTCTATAACGGTACTTGGGAGTTTGTTCCACTCATCCACAACTCTATTACCAAACCAGTACTTTCCTATATCCCTCCTGAATCTGAATTTTTCCAACTTAAAACCATTGCTGCGAGTCCTGTCTAGGCTAGATATTTTCAGCACACTATTTACATCCCCTTTATTTATTCCTGTCTTCCACTTATAAACCTCAATCATATCCCCCCTAATTCTACGTCTTTCTAGAGAGTGCAGTTTCAGGGCCCTTAGTCTATCCTCATAGGGAAGGTTTCTGATACATGGGATCATCTTTGTCATCCTCCTTTGTACATTTTCCAGAGAATTTATATCCATTCTGTAATACGGTGACCAAAACTGTGCAGCATAATCTAAATGAGGCCTAACCAAGGATGTATAGAGTTGAAGAACAACCTGAGGACTCCTATTATTTATGCTTCTTGATATGAAGCCAAGGATTCTATTAGCTTTATTGCGAACACTTATGCACTGTTGTCTTGGTTTCAGATTACTGCTAACCAGAACTCCTAAATCTTTTTCGCAATCCGTAATATTAAGATCTACATTATTTAGTTTATATGTGGCATGGTTATTGTCCTGCCCAACATTTAGAACTTTGCATTTGATTATATTAAACTGCATCTGCCACTTCTCCGACCACTGCATCAGTCTATTCAAATCTTCCTGGAGTGCTCGAATGTCCTCGTCAGAATGAATTCGACGGCCTATTTTGGTGTCATCGGCAAACTTGCCGATGTCGCTCTTTATGCCCTCATCTATGTCGTTTATGTAGATTGTGAACAGCAGGGGGCCCAACACTGACCCCTGTGGAACACCGCTCGTGACGCTTCCCCACTCTGATTTCTCCCCATTTATGCAAACTCTCTGCTGCCTATTTGTCAACCATGCCTCTATCCAGGAAAAGATTTCTCCTCCTATTCCATGTGCTTTAATTTTCCTCAATAGTCTCTGATGTGGGACCCTGTCAAAAGCCTTACTGAAGTCCATATACACAATATCATATTCGTTACCATGATCTACCTCCTCAAATACCTTAGTGAAAAAAGTTAATAAATTCGTAAGGCAGGAACGTCCCTTTGTAAAACCATGCTGAGATTCGTTGATTAATTTATGCTTTTCAAGGTGGCTACGAACTGCCTCGGCAATTATTGATTCCATAAATTTTCCCACTATGGAGGTTAGGCTTATTGGTCTATAGTTCGAAGCTAAGGACCTGTCACCTGTTTTGAAAATAGGTATCACATTTGCCATTTTCCACTTATCTGGCACCATGCCAGTTTGTAGTGATATGTTGAAAAGATTAGCCAAAGGTGTGCTAAGCTCCTCTTTACATTCCTTTAGAACCCTTGCATACAGTTCATCAGGGCCTGGGGATTTGTTAGGTTTTAATTTATCTATTTGCCTAAGGACCATGTCACTTGTGACCCTAATAGTGCACAGTTTATTATCGTCCTGTTCTACATAATTTATCATTACTGGAATATCACTGGTATCCTCCTGTGTAAAAACTGAGAGGAAGTATGTGTTAAAAATTCTACACATTTCCTTATCACTGTCAGTGAGCTGACCCGAGGAACTTTTGAGTGGGCCTATCTTGTCCCTGATCTTACTTCTGTATACCTGAAAGAATCCTTTTGGGTTAGTCTTCGATTCTCTTGCAACTTTAACCTCATAATCTCTTTTTGCTTTTCTAATTCCCTTTTTTATTTCTCTCTTTAACTGAATATATCGATTTCTTAATTGCCCCTCTCCTCTTTTGATTTGCCTATATATGCCTCTCTTTTGACCAATCAGATATTTTAATCTATTGTTCATCCATTTAGGATCATTTTTGTTTGATCTGATTTCCCTATTTGGAACATAATTTGACTGAGCAGCTAGAACTATGCCCTGGAAAGCATCATATCGGCAACCATCACCACCTACCTGACCCCTAGTCAGGTCATTCCAGTTCAGCCCACCTAAGTAATTTTTCAGTCCTATGAAATCAGCCAAGCGAAAGTCAGGGACGGAGACTTGATTGCCATTATTAGGGGAATTCCATGATATGTTAAAACTGAGTGATTTGTGATCACTCTCCCCAAGCTCATCATTAACCTCAAGATTATTAATTAGTGTTTCCCTACTGGCAAGAACCAAGTCAAGGAGGTTATTTCCCCTAGTTGGCTCTGTCACAAACTGTTTTAAAAAACAATCCTGGATCGTATCAAGAAAGTCACCCGACTCTAAATTTCCTGTCAAATTGCTCCAGTCAATCTGTCTATAGTTGAAATCTCCCATTAGCACAACATTTTCGTATGTAGATGCCTTACGAATTTCGTCCCATAGAAGTTTACTGCACTCCCTATCAAGATTTGGGGCCCTGTAAATCACACCCAAAATTAGTTTTTCTCGGCCCTCGAGAAGCTGTAACCAAACAGATTCAGTGGCTGACGCTTCTAATTTAATATCTTGTCTAACACAACAATTTAAATTGTCTCTGACATACATCGCTACTCCACCACCTTTCCTGTTGACCCTGTCAGTGTGGAATAATTTATAGCCTTGTATGTGACATTCAGAGGGCATCTCTCTATCTTTCAGATTGAGCCAGGTCTCTGTTATAGCAATAATATCTATGTTTCCTGCACTTGCAATTAATCTTAGCTCATCTATCTTATTTCTAACACTCCTGCTATTAGTATAGTAAACCTTAAGGGAGCTAGTCCCTTGCTGCCCTCTGCTGTCCCCCTTTGTTTTCTGACCTGTTCTATTGTCTTTATTTATAACTTCATGCTGAATGCCTTTTATACATTTACTGTTTCCAACCCTAGTGTTGCAACCTGCTTGTTTCCCACACACACCCATACCTCTATCTTCCATCAGTTTAAAATCATAGGCATTTCACCAATGGCCTTCTCAATCGAGTCTGCAAGTGCTACCACCCCTGCCCCAGAGAGATGAACCCCATCCCTTGCATACATATCATGTTTGCCATAAAAGTTGTTCCAGTTGTCAATGAATGGGATTGCAAGTTCCTTGCAGTATCTGTCTAGCCAGCAATTTACACCAATTGCCCTAGACAACCATTCATTTCCTACTCCCCTTCTAGGCAAGATGCTACATATGATTGGGATCCCTCCCTTAGACTTAATGAAATCTATAGCTGACCTGTACTTATCTAGCAGCTCTTCTCTCCTACCCTTCCCAATATCATTTCCACCAGCACTGAGACAGATAATGGGCTTGTTCCCATTACCTGACATGATATTATCCAGTCTGTTGACAATGTCCCCAACACCAGCTCCAGGGAAGCACACTCTATCTCTCATCTTCTTATTCCTATTACAAAAAGCACGGTCAACATATCTTACCTGAGAGTCCCCAACCACAAGAATGTGCTTACCTTCATTAGCAGGGGCAGTAGTACCCTTACCTTCACTGGCCACTGAAGTACATTCATCCTGGAGAACAGAGAAGCGATTTCCTACCTTCAGATCTTCACTCTTAACTTTCCTTACTCTGATGCGCCTCCCATTACTGTGAACAACTCGCCACTTGTAGCAGGTGCTGGGCTGCACCTCACTGCTGGTACCCGTTGCTACCTCCCCACCTACAGCCTCCTCACAGTGAGAGACAGACTGCACCTCACTGCTAGAAGCCTCATTCCCCACATCTCCAACCACCTCACACTCTCTCCCAGGCCCATTGAGGTGGACCTTCAGCCTCCTAATCTCCTCCTGGAGAAGCAAGACCTCCTCCTTCAACTCTCCAAACTCAGTTTTTAAAACACTGCAGAAGCAAGCCAAAAAAAACACTGCAGAAGCAAGCCATGAAATCGTAATGACACGATTGCAAACAAACCATACCATAGGTGGGGTTTGAACCCGCTGTCAGAGAGTCTCAAAACTCCAGACCCAGTGGCTAACACGATGGTCTGGAGTTTTAAGACTCTCTGACCGCGGGTTCAAACCCCACCCTTGGTATGATTTACGGTACAAAAGATTTAAGTGATACATTGTTGACATAAAATTGACTTATACAGTACATGAGGTGTGAGAGATACATGTCTAGTACATACTGTTACGTGTTTGTCACTAATTACAATGCAAAAATCTCATCCAGCTTCTCAGAGCTGGGGCGCGTGCCCACAATATAGCAGGCAATATATATATATATATATATATATATATATATATATATATATATATATATATATATATATATATATATATATATATATATATATATATATATATATATATATATATATATATATGGCGTACCATATAGATCAAACTTGCGATTTTGACTTAAACTGCAACGCTCTTCTTGCCGCATAATTTGTGTATGTAATTTGTGCAGGCAATAATTTCACAAAAATCACCTCTGAACCTAACGAAAAAATATATTTCATTGTCTTTGTTTATTATTAAATTATTGTAAACTTATCTAAAATATATTTAGTTAGATTAGGCTAAATTAAACTGTGCTTGTTATAAGGTCAGGTAAGTTTTCTAAGGTTCCTTTGGTATAAAATTATTAATTTTTACATAAACTAACATGAAAAAAAATCTTTAAACGTATAAGAGAAAATTTTAGAAAGGACTTAATTTTAAAGGCTACTGTTGTTCTTTATGTTGCTGTTATATTGCTACTGTTGTTCTTGATTTTGCAGTTATATTGCTGCTATTGTTCTTGATGTAGTCATTCTACTACTGTTGCTCTTGATGTTGCTGTTACACTACCACTGTTGTTCCTGATGATGCTGTTACACTACTATTGTTGCTCTTGATGCTGTTACACTACTACTGTTGTTCTTGATGATGCTGTTACACTACTACTGTTGCTGTTGTTGTTGCTGTTACACTACTACTGTTGCTGTTATCTTGGGGTTACAGCAGCTGCTACTGTTGCTATGTTGTTACTATTTTTACTATGTTGCTATCGCTGTTGCTATAAAAACATAAGAAAGGAAGAACACTGCTGCAGGCCTACTGGCCCATACTAGGCAGGTCCTTCTGTTGTTGCTATGCTGCTACTGTTGTTGCTATACTGCTACTGTTGTTGCCATGCTTCTTCTGTTGCTGGTATGCTGCTATTATTGTTGTTATGCTGACGCTGTTGCTGGTATGCTGCTACTGTTGTTGCAATGCTTATGCTGCTGGTATGCTGCTATTGTTGTTATGCTGCTACTGTTGTTGCCATGCTCCTTCTGCTGTTACTATGCTGCTACTGTTGTGGCTATGCTGACACTTTTGTTGATATGCTGCTACTGTTGTTGCTATGCTGCCACTGTTGTTGCTATGCTGCCACTGTTGTTGCTATGCTGCTACTGTTGTTGCTATGCTGCCACTGTTGTTGCTATGCTGCTATTGTTATGCTGCTACTGTTATTGCAATGCTTATGCTGCTGGTATGCTGCTATTGTTGTTATGCTGCTACTGTTGTTGTCATGCTCCTGCTGTTACTATGCTGCTACTGTTGTGGCTATGCTGCCACTTTTGTTGATATGCTGCTACTGTTGTTGCTATGCTGCCACTGTTGTTGCTATGCTGCCACTGTTGTTGCTATGCTGCTACTGTTGTTGCTATGCTGCCACTGTTGTTGCTATGCTGCTACTGTTGTTATGCTGCTACTGTTATTGCAATGCTTATTCTGCTGGTATGCTGCTATTGTTGTTGTTATGCTGATACTGTTGTTGCCATGCTCCTTCTGCTGTTACTATGCTGCTACTGTTGTTGCTATGCTGCCACTTTTGTTGCTATGCTGCCACTGTTGTTGCTATGCTGCTACTGTTGTTATGCTTCTACTGTTGTTGCTATGCTGCTACTGTTGTTGCTATGCTGCTACTGTTGTTGCTATGCTGCTACTGTTGTTGCTATGCTACCACTTTTGTTGCTATGCTGCCACTGTTGTTGCTATGCTGCTACTGTTGTTGCTATGCTGCCACTGTTGTTGCTATGCTGCCACTGTTGTTGCTATGCTACCATTTTTGTTAATATGCTGCCACTGTTGTTGCTATGCTGCTACTGTTGTTGCTATGCTGCCACTGTTGTTGCTGTGCTGCTACTGTTGTTGTTATGCTGCTATTGTTATTGTGATGCAGCTACTGTTGTTGCCATGCTTCTGCTGTTGCTATGCTGCTATTGTTGTTGTTATGCTGCCTCTGTTGTTGCTATGCAGCTACTGTTGTTGCCATGCTTCTTATGCTGCTGCTATGCTGCTATTGTTGTTATGCTGCCGCTGTTGTTGCAATGCTGCTACTGTTGTTGCCATGCTTCTTATGCTGCTGCTATGCTACTATTCTTGTTGCTATGCTGCCGCTGTTGTTGCTATGCTGCTATTGTTGTTGTTATGCTGCCGCTGTTGTTGCTATGCTGCTATTGTTGTTATGCTGCCGCTGTTGTTGCAATGCTACTTTTATTGCTATGCTGCTTTTGTTGTTGTTTATGCTGTAGTTACTATTACTGTTATGTTTATAGAGACGCGCTAAACCTGTAGGCGTCAAACAAAGCTCAAGGAATAGTTACTTGGTTGATGTACACACTTGGTGATATGATCGCTGTGCCCTTACTCCTACGTCTTATTCCAAGTTTTTGGCCACCAGTTTCTTTTCCTTCTGGGTTGTATTTATCCTCTGATCTTTCCTTTTTCCCCTTTGATCATAAATGCAATTGTTTGTTATCCTTTCTCTTCCCTTCAAAAAAAAAAAAAATAACCGTGTTATCCCGTTTGAATATGACTAAGGATCTCTGTTTAATCTTCAACTACACATTTGACTTAATTACATCTGGGATGTCATTTTGTTCAAGTTTATCAGGAAAAAGTAGGGGTTGTAATGGTAATGTTGTGGAGCCCCAGTCCGTCAGGGGTTGTAATGGTAATGTTGTGGAGCCCCAGTCCGTCAGGGGTTGTAATGGTAATGTGGAGCCCCAGTCCGTCAGGGGTTGTAATGGTAATGTTGTGGAGCCCCAGTCCGTCAGGGGTTGTAATGGTAATGTTGTGGAGCCCCAGTCCGTCAGGGGTTGTAATGGTAATGTTGTGGAGCCCCAGTCCGTCAGGGGTTGTAATGGTAATGTTGTGGAGCCCCAGTCCGTCAGGGGTTGTAATGGTAATGTTGTGGAGCCCCAGTCCGTCAGGGGTTGTAATGGTAATGTTGTGGAGCCCCAGTCCGTCAGGGGTTGTAATGGTAATGTTGTGGAGCCCCAGTCCGTCAGGGGTTGTAATGGTAATGTTGTGGAGCCCCAGTCCGTCAGGGGTTGTAATGGTAATGTTGTGAAGCCCCAGTCCGTCAGGGGTTGTAATGGTAATGTTGTGGAGCCCCAGTCCGTCAGGGGTTGTAATGGTAATGTTGTGGAGCCCCAGTCCGTCAGGGGTTGTAATGGTAATGTTGTGGAGCCCCATTCCGTCAGGGGTTGTAATGGTAATGTTGTGAAGCCCCAGTCCGTCAGGGGTTGTAATGGTAATGTTGTGGAGCCCCAGTCCGTCAGGGGTTGTAATGGTAATGTTGTGGAGCCCCAGTCCGTCAGGGGTTGTAATGGTAATGTTGTGGAGCCCCAGTCCGTCACTCGTCCATCCAGACACTTCTCTCCGAATATTACTTCTGTTTATCACTCTGATAATGTTGATCAAGTATAGTGCAGTTGCCTGTTTCTTCAACTTCGGCTGTGGTACGGTGTTAAATGCTTTCTTGAGTCCAGAAAAATGCACTCTATCTCTATCTTTCCTTCGTTACCCTATAATTTAGTTCCAGTAGGTGAATGAGACAACGTTCTCCATCCCTGAACCTGCCTTGGTTACGTAATGTTTTTCAGGAAACATGACAAGTGTTTCCTGACGCAGGTTTTAGTCATATGATGACCCACAGCTGGAACTTTTGGTCATATGATTGAGGCCTTACCCCGGCTTATCCCTCCACCCCTTTAAAAATTATTATAACCATTTTGGTTGTCGATTATGAATCCGTTACTTTCTAGGAAATACTCCACTTTCCTTCCAATTATATTCTCCACCATTTTAGAATATATATATATATATATATATATATATATATATATATATATATATATATATATATATATATATATATATATATATATGTCGTGCCGAATAGGCAGAACTTACGAACTTGGCTTAAATAGCAACGCTCATCCTGCCATATAGGACAAGCGAAAATTTGTGTATGCAATAATTTCGCCAAAATCATTCTGAACGTAACGAAAAAAAACATATTTCACTGTGTTTGTTTAGTATTAAATTATTGTAAACAAATCTAAAATATATTTAGTTGGGTTAGGCTAAAATAAATTGTTCTTGTTATAATAAGGTTAGGTAAGTTTTCTAAGTTCCTTCTGGTGCAAAATTAAAAATTTTTACATTAACATTAATGAAAAAAATATATCTTTAAACGTATAAGAGAAAATTTCAGAAAGGACTTAATTTTAAAAGAGTTCTTGCTAATTGGCCAGTTTTACATATTCGGCACGACATATATATATATACATATATATATATATATATATATATATATATATATATATATATATATATATATATATATATATATATATATATATATATATATATATATATATATATATATATATCCATCCATCTCCCTCTCCAGGTATCCAAGATACAGACTTGTAGTTGAAAGCTGCCTGCTTATTCCACTGTATGAATTATTAATATAATGATAACTAAGCGGTAAACCTCACTGCTTGAAGAATGGTACAACCTTCTCTCTTAACCAGCTCTCCGCTACCTGTACTATTTACAATGACGTGATGAACTGTAAATTCTTCCCAGGTGCACTTTCATTATCTATGCTAAGAGACTGTATGATTCTAAGGTTTTCACTGTATCAGGTTAGCTTAGTAAGTTGTTTACTTATTTCCTTGATAAATTAGACACATGTGCAACTCTTGGGTATCTTTATTGAGGAAACGTTTCGCCACACAGTGGCTTCATCAGTCCATACAAAGGAGAATCTTGAAGAACAGGAGTAGAATGAGGTAATCAGTCCCTCAATCTTGAAGAACAGGAGTAGAATGAGGTAATCAGTCCCTCATCTTGAAGAACAGGAGTAGAATTCTACTCCTGTTCTTCAAGACTGAGGGACTGATTATCTCATTCTACTCCTGTTCTTCAAGATTCTCCTTTGTATGGACTGATGAAGCCACTGTGTGGCGAAACGTTTCCTCAATAAAGATACCCAAGAGTTGCACATGTGTCTAATTTATCAACATGTCGGTTCTCTGAACCATTCATCTACTTATTTCCTTGTTTGGTGATGCTCATATACTCCGTGTTCTCCTCTCTTGATTTAGGGAATTGGATCTGTGCTCCAGTTCCCCGAATTAAGCCTGAATGCCTTCCACATCCCCCCCCCCCGACGCTGTATAATCCTCCGGGTTTAGCGCTTCCCCCTTGATTATAATAATAATAATAATAATAATACTCCGTGTTGTCCCCTTCCCTGTTTCCTCAGAGAATACCGCCTTAAATTTAGTATTTAGTTTATAATACATTTATGTCGTGTTTCGTTAGTTCTCCTCCCTTCAATAATCTTACTACATGATCTTTAACAATTATTTTCCTCTTAATGTTACTGAGGAGCGGATATGGTTCAACTTTTGCTTTTGTTACTCTATAATTATTGAAGTGATGTTCTACGTCCCTTCTTACTCTTGTGTTCCTCTCTCTTCTGTTCAGTTACTTGTCATTCTGTTAAGTCTCCTAGAGGGGTTTATACCTTTAGAGGGTTTTGGGGGTCAACGCCCCCGTGACCCTGTCCATGACCAGGCTTCGCGGTGTATCAGGACCTGATCAACCAGGCTGTTACTGCTGGCCGCGCGAAGACTGACGTATGAACCACAGTCCGGTTGGTCAGGTACTGACTTTAGGTGCTTGTCCAGCGCCTTCTTGAAGATGGCAGTTGAACAGTCTTGGGCCCCGGACACTTATTGGGGTGTCTCTTAGTGTACGCGTGGCGCCCCTGCTTTTCATTGATGGAATGTTGAATCTCCTTTTGAGTCTTGCTTTCGTAGGGAGTGATTTTCGTGTGCAGGTTTGGTACTAAACCCTCTAGGATTTTCCGAGTGTATATTATCAACTTTCTCGCCTGCGTTCCAGAGAATATAAATCAAGGTACTTCAACCATTCCCAGTAGTTTAGGTGCTTTATCGTACTTGTGTGTGCCGTGAAAGTTCGCTGTACATTCTCCAGGTCAGCAATTTCGCCTGCCTTGAAAGGGTCAGTTAGACTTTAAATATACTCTAAATACAAAATTTACCTGCCTACAGTGGAGAGGGAACTTTCTGTGTTCCTCTCAGGAATGAATTACTCTCACACCTGATGGAAATTCTCAACTAATTCTGTTCTTCGCTTTTGTTTCCAGTTCTTCTCACTTTACTTTCCTTGCAGACTTCCATTTTTACCTGGACCTCACTCCTGTTAGTCTTTTTTTTTTTTTACGTTAACCTCCTGTGTTTTGCTTCAGTTTCACTGCTACCAGACACTCACATATCGGTACTGTGGGGTCACTAGCGCCTATATCTGTATCGTTCAGCGTGAAGACCAGGTCCAGTCTCGCTGGCTCATTTCTCTAATTATTGTAGTATCCTGGAGGTATTGAGTCATGGAGTTTCCATCTTCGGTCTGGAGTTTTATGACTCTGATCGCGAGTTCTATCCTCACCCGTGGTATGGTTCGTTTCCATTAGTTTTGTCCTCCACATTCAAAGCCCCAGGCTGCCTCCAGTTTTTTTTTTTCTGGTCAGTTTCCTTGTGATTAAAATTATCCAAGATCAGCAGCTTTTCATTGCTCCGTTTTACTTTCCTTGACACTTCTATGTTTATAATATAACTATGACCATAATTTCTAAAGTGGTGGAGGGGTAAGTCAGCTGAAGGCCTCGGTCAGTTGACCAAAAGTTCCAAAGGCGGGTAGTCATCTAAGACCCACGTCAGGAAACACTTGTCTTGTTTCCTGACGAATCATACCTAACCTATGTTTATAGTGGCCATGTTTTGATACCCCAGTGTTGGACCTGCCTTGTATGGGCCAGTAGGCCTACTGCAGTTTTCCTACTTTCTTATTCTCTTGTTCTGTGTTGTTTACTGGCAGGTTGTAGACAGCTGCTACTATAAGCTTGACCTTCCTTCCCTAGTTAAGTACTCATAGAATTCTCTGCTCTACATTCCTCCAACTTCCTTCATACTCCAATAATTTTTGGTCCCCTCAGCAACTCCTTGTCTGCCTCTGATTCCTTTTTCTTTTCTGTTTATCCGGTAGTCTTCTTGGAAAATTCTGCTATTTATAATACCTGTTAGCGTCATCTCTGTTAACGGTATTGTTCCTGCTGCCACTATTGCTGTCTTGAGCGAAACCTTTGAAGACTGTGCTAGTTTGTCATGAGAAACGGGAGAATTTCTCTTGACGTTGGCTTGTCATATCACGACCCGCACCAGGGAGTTTTTGGCCACTTAATCAAGCCCTTCTGCTCGCTTGCCGATCCAACTACATATCAAAACATGTGATATCTAACGTTCTCCACCTCCCGTAACTTCTGAAATTGTAGTGGAATGATTGATGATATCCCAAGTGCCTTACTAATGACATCCAGCTCAGGCTGACTTGATTTCATTACTTAATATACGAAAGGTAGTATCCGGTGTGATGGAATATAACAGGAAGATATAACTAGTTCTTGCCCCTTCAATGTAACTTCCTGTGTGATGGAATATGACAGGAACATAACTAGTTCTTGTTCTTACTATGTAACTTCCTGTGTGATGGAATATGACAGGAACATAACTAGTTCTTGTTCCTACTATGTAACTTCCTGTGTGATGGAATATGACAGGAACTTAACTAGTTCTTGCCCCTTCAATGTAACTTCCTGTGTGATGGAATATGACAGGAACATAACTAGTTCTTGTTCCTACTATGTAACTTCCTGTGTGATGGAATATGACAGGAACATAAGTAGTTCTTGCTCCTACTATGGAACTATCATACAGAGTAACAGCAAATTGTTGATGCCCCGACTTTTGTATATTATAAATAATGCTACGCTTTCTTTGCTGATGGTACTGCTGATATATTGCTGTTGCTGCTACTGTTTCTATGCTGTTGCTATTACTACTACCTACTTTTGCTGTTACTGTTTGTGCTGCTGTGCTGTTAATGTTTCTGTTCAGCTGCTACTGTCGTTTTCCAACTCTCTGCTATTAGTACTGCTTCTGATGCTGCTACTGTTATTGTCACTGCTGTTTTCTTGTCATTGCTGTTGCTGTTTACCAATCGCATCTATTCAATATTCATCCCCAACACCTGCACACTAACTGGAGTCATACACTGGTTACGGGAACAGTGAAATCTGCACGGGAGAAACTCCGACTAATAATTTTACCCACTACGCTACATGCCATCGTTATATCAAGCAATCTAACACTTACCTTTGTGAATTCTCATAAATATAATATTTGGTTAATGGGGTTTCAAGTCTATCGACTACACTAGCGTCATTAAGGCTGCTGTACGTAACCTTTTTCACAGTGTATATACGCTGAGTAATACATCTCACAGTGTATATAAGCTGAGTAATACATCTCAGTGTATATAAGCTGAGTAATACATCTCACAGTGTATATACGCTGAGTAATACATCTCACAGTGTATATACGCTGAGTAATACATCTCACAGTGTATATACGCTGAGTAATACATCTCACAGTGTATATAAGCTGAGTAATACATCTCACAGTGTATATACGCTGAGTAATACATCTCACAGTGTATATACGCTGAGTAATACATCTCACAGTGTATATATACGCTGAGTAATACATCTCACAGTGTATATACGCTGAGTAATACATCACACAATGTATATACGCTGAGTAATATATCTCACAGTGTATATACGCTAATACATCACACAATGTATATACGCTGAGTAATACATCTCACAGTGTATATACGCTAATACATCACACAATGTATATACGCTGAGTAATACATATCACAGTGTATATACGCTGAGTAATACATCACACAATGTATATACGCTGAGTAATACATCACACAATGTACATACGCTGAGTAATACATCACAATGTATATACGCTGAGTAATACATCACACAATGTATATACGCTGAGTAATACATCACACAATGTATATACGCTGAGTAATATATCTGTATATACGTTAATACATCACACAATGTATATACGCTGAGTAATACACCTCACAGTGTATATACGCTGAGTAATACATCACACAATGTATATACGCCGAGTAATACATCACACAATGTATATACGCTGAGTAATACATCACACAATGTATATACGCTGAGTAATACATAACACACTGTATATACGCTGAGTAATACATCACACAATGTATATACGCTGAATAATACATCACACAATGTATATACGCTGAGTAATACATCACACAATGTATATACGCTGAGTAATACATCACACAATGTATATACGCTGAGTAATACATCACACAATGTATATACGCTGAGTAATACATCACACAATGTATATACGCTGAGTAATACATCACACAATGTATATACGCTGAGTAATATATCACACAATGTATATACGCTGAGTAATACATCTCAGTGTATATGCGCTAATACATCACACAATGTATACGCTGAGTAATACATCTCAGTGTATATACGCTAATACATCTCACAGGTCAATATATCTGAAATGCGTAGGGAGACACTGGTCAGAGAAATAGCAAGCATCGAACTTAAGCTAAAAGAATCCTTTAGGAGTCAGGAATCGCGGGAAGAACTAAAAGCCATAAATGAAATCGAAAGAAACCCAAAGTATTTCTTCTCCTATGCCAAATCAAAATCGAGAACAACGTCCAGTATTGGGCCCCTACTTAAACAAGATGGGTCCTACACAGATGACAGCAAGGAAATGAGTGAGCTACTCAAGTCCCAGTATGACTCAGTTTTTAGCAAGCCGCTAACCAGACTGAGAGTCGAAGATCAAAATGAATTTTTTATGAGAGAGCCACAAAATTTGATTAACACAAGCCTATCCGATGTTATCCTGACGCCAAATGACTTAGAACAGGCGATAAATGACATGCCCATGCACTCTGCCCCAGGGCCAGACTCATGGAACTCTGTGTTCATCAAGAACTGCAAGAAGCCCCTATCACGAGCCTTTTCCATCCTATGGAGAGAGAGCATGGACACGGGGGTCGTCCCACAGTTACTAAAAACAACAGACATAGCCCCACTCCACAAAGGGGGCAGTAAAGCAACAGCAAAGAACTACAGACCAATAGCACTAACATCCCATATCATAAAAATCTTTGAAAGGGTCCTAAGAAGCAAGATCACCACCCATCTAGAAACCCATCAGTTACACAACCTAGGGCAACATGGGTTTAGAACAGGTCGCTCCTGTCTGTCTCAACTATTGGATCACTACGACAAGGTCCTAAATGCACTAGAAGACAAAAAGAATGCAGATGTAATATATACAGACTTTGCAAAAGCCTTCGACAAGTGTGACCATGGCGTAATAGCGCACAAAATGCGTGCTAAAGGAATAACAGGAAAAGTCGGTCGATGGATCTATAATTTCCTCACTAACAGAACACAGAGAGTAGTCGTCAACAGAGTAAAGTCCGAGGCAGCTACGGTGAAAAGCTCTGTTCCACAAGGCACAGTACTCGCTCCCATCTTGTTCCTCAGCCTCATATCCGACATAGACAAGGATGTCAGCCACAGCACCGTGTCTTCCTTTGCAGATGACACCCGAATCTGCATGACAGTGTCTTCCATTGCAGACACTGCAAGGCTCCAGGCGGACATCAACCAAATCTTTCAGTGGGCTGCAGAAAACAATATGAAGTTCAACGATGAGAAATTTCAATTACTCAGATATGGTAAACATGAGGAAATTAAATCTTCATCAGAGTACAAAACAAACTCTGGCCACAAAATAGAGCGAAACACCAACGTCAAAGACCTGGGAGTGATCATGTCGGAGGATCTCACCTTTAAGGACCATAACATTGTATCAATCGCATCTGCTAGAAAAATGACAGGATGGATAATGAGAACCTTCAAAACTAGGGAGGCCAAGCCCATGATGACACTCTTCAGGTCACTTGTTCTATCTAGGCTGGAATATTGCTGCACACTAACAGCACCTTTCAAGGCAGGTGAAATTGCTGACCTAGAAAATGTACAGAGAACTTTCACGGCGCGCATAACGGAGATAAAACACCTCAATTACTGGGAGCGCTTGAGGTTCCTAAACCTGTATTCCCTGGAACGCAGGAGGTAGAGATACATGATTATATACACCTGGAAAATCCTAGAGGGACTAGTACCGAACTTGCACACGAAAATCACTCACTACGAAAGCAAAAGACGATGCACCATCCCCCCAATGAAAAGCAGGGGTGTCACTAGCACGTTAAGAGACCATACAATAAGTGTCAGGGGCCCGAAACTGTTCAACTCCCTCCCAGCACACATAAGGGGGATTACCAACAGACCCCTGGCAGTCTTCAAGCTGGCACTGGACAAGCACCTAAAGTCAGTTCCTGATCAGCCGGGCTGTGGCTCGTACGTTGGTTTGCGTGCAGCCAGCAGCAACAGCCTGGTTGATCAGGCTCTGATCCACCAGGAGGCCTGGTCACAGACCGGGCCGCGGGGACGTTGACCCCCGGAACTCTCTCCAGGTAAACTCCAGGTAAACAGTGTATATACGCTGAGTAATACATCTCACAGTGTATATACGCTAATACATCGCACAATGTATATACGCTGAGTAATACATCTCACAGTGTATATACGCTGAGTAATACATCTCACAGTGTATATACGCTAATACATCACACAATGTATATACGCTGAGTAATACACCTCACAGTGTATATACGCTGAGTAATACATCACACAATGTATATACGCTAATACATCACACAATGTATATACGCTGAGTAATATATCACACCGCGTGTATATCCTGTCATATAATATTTCTTGATATTTTTCACCCGGATTAATTTCCATTATAAATGAATAATTACACCTCCTCTCTCTCTCTTACTCCCTTTCCTCCACTTCCTCCCTACATTCCTTATTTCACATTCAATCCCTTCTTTCCTTCCTTTCTCATATTCCTTCATCTTTCTCACACTTCCTTCTCTTTTTCCTCCCTCCCTCGCTTTCTCATATTCCCTATCTCCCTCCCTCTCACTCTCTCAATAATTATAATAATCAGTGTAGAGAATGCAGTGAACAGTGACGAGAGGTTTTTGTCAGTGTGTCAGCAGTGTTCACCTGACGTCATGAAGGCAAGAGACAAGGCTGCTAACCCGCTCTAGTGCTCTCTTTCTCTCTCTCTCCCTCTCCATAATGCGCAAGAATAATTTACCACACTGTTTGTATGTCAGTAAGTAACTAGTTGACAAAGGCAATGTGTGTGTGTGTGTGTGTGTGTGTGTGTGTGTGTGTACTCACCTAGTTGAGGTTGAGGTTGCGGGGGTCGAGTCCGAGCTCCTGGCCCCGCCTCTTCACTGATCGCTACTAGGTCACTCTCCCTGAGCCGTGAGCTTTATCATACCTCTGCTTAAAGCTATGTATGGATCCTGCCTCCACTACATCGCTTCCCAAACTATTCCACTTACTGACTACTCTGTGGCTGAAGAAATACTTCCTAACATCCCTGTGATTCATCTGTGTCTTCAGCTTCCAACTGTGTCCCCTTGTTACTGTGTCCAATCTCTGGAACATCCTGTCTTTGTCCACCTTGTCAATTCCTCTCAGTATTTTGTATGTCGTGTGTATGTGTGTATGTCGTTGTGTGTGTGTGTGTGTGTGTGTGTGTGTGTGTGTGTGTGTGTGTGTGCGCGCGCCCGCTGAGTAGTGTTTGCAGGGGGCGATTCTTAGCTCCTGGCTGCACCTCACAGACCACCTTCCTGAACATCAAAATGGTATACAATACCGACAGGTTGGTAGGTAAGACACATAGGCAACGGTTAGGTAATTTTATTCCGAAACGTTTCGCCTACACAGTAGGCTTCTTCAGTCGAATACAGAAAAGTAGGCAGGAACAGTAGAGATGTGAAGACGATGTAATCAGTCCATCACCCTTGAAGTCATAGATTTGAGGTTGTCAGTCCCTCAGCCTGGAGAAGTTCAGTTCCATAGTCAGGAACTATCTGAAGATCAAGCGACAGTGCGGAGACTTAATGTCGGAAGGAGAGGTGCAGAGTAGTAGTAGTAGTAGTAGTAGTAGTAGTAGTAGTAGTAGTAGTAGTAGTGAGAATGTAGCCACTGAGAGGTCATGTCCCTCTCAGATCAAACAATTCTCACTTGAAAAAGTTGTTCAAGGTTCATCAGTGTTACCTTGATCCTGGTACTGTTACATCACTATGGTTCATCAGTGTTACCATGATCCTGGTACTGTTACATCACTATGGTTCATCAGTGTTACCTTGATCCTGGTAGTTACATCACTATGGTTCATCAGTGTTACCTTGATCCTGGTACTGTTACATCACTATGGTTCATCAGTGTTACCTTGATCCTGGTACTGTTACATCACTATGGTTCATCAGTGTTACCTTGATCCTGGTACTGTTACATCACTATGGTTCATCAGTGTTACCTTGATCCTGGTACTGTTACATCACTATGGTTCATCAGTGTCACCTTGATCCTGGTACTGTTACATCACTATGGTTCATCAGTGTCACCTTGATCCTCGTACTGTTACATCACTATGGTTCATCAGTGTTACCTTGATGCTGGTACTGTTACATCACTATGGTTCATCAGTGTTACCTTGATCCTGGTACTGTTACATCACTATGGTTCATCAGTGTTACCTTGATGCTGGTACTGTTACATCACTAT
The DNA here is from genome assembly GCF_038502225.1 of Cherax quadricarinatus. NCBI lineage: Eukaryota > Metazoa > Arthropoda > Malacostraca > Decapoda > Parastacidae > Cherax > Cherax quadricarinatus. Next base: position 12,433,515 of record NC_091366.1, read on the forward strand.
GGTTCATCAGTGTTACCTTGATCCTCGTACTGTTACATCACTATGGTTCATCAGTGTTACCTTGATCCTGGTACTGTTACATCACTATGGTTCATCAGTTACCTTGATCCTGGTACTGTTACATCACTGTGGTTCATCAGTGTCACCTTGATCCTGGTACTGTTACATCACTATGGTTCATCAGTGTTACCTTGATGCTGGTACTGTTACATCACTATGGTTCATCAGTGTTACCTTGATCCTGGTACTGTTACATCACTGTGGTTCATCAGTGTCACCTTGATCCTGGTACTGTTACATCACTATGGTTCATCAGTGTTACCTTGATCCTGGTACTGTTACATCACTATGGTTCATCAGTGTTACCTTGATCCTGGTACTGTTACATCACTATGGTTCATCAGTGTTACCTTGATCCTGGTACTGTTACATCACTATGGTTCATCAGTGTTACCTTGATCCTGGTACTGTTACATCACTATGGTTCATCAGTGTTACCTTGATCCTGGTACTGTTACATCACTATGGTTCATCAGTGTTACCTTGATCCTGGTACTGTTACATCACTATGGTTCATCAGTGTTACCTTGATCCTGGTACTGTTACATCACTATGGTTCATCAGTGTTACCTTGATCCTGGTACTGTTACATCACTATGGTTCATCAGTGTTACCTTGATCCTGGTATTGTTACATCACTATGGTTCATCAGTGTCACCTTGATCCTGGTACTGTTACATCACTATGGTTCATCAGTGTTACCTTGATCCTGGTACTGTTACATCACTATGGTTCATCAGTGTTACCTTGATCCTGGTACTGTTACATCACTATGGTTCATCAGTGTTACCATGATCCTGGTACTGTTACATCACTGTGGTTCATCAGTGTTACCTTGATCCTGGTACTGTTACATCACTATGGTTCATCAGTATCACCTTGATCCTGGTACTGTTACATCACTATGGTTCATCAGTGTTACCTTGATCCTGGTACTGTTACATCACTGTGGTTCATCAGTGTTACCTTGATCCTGGTACTGTTACATCACTATGGTTCATCAGTGTTACCTTGATCCTGGTACTGTTACATCACTATGGTTCATCAGTGTTACCTTGATCCTGGTACTGTTACATCACTATGGTTCATCAGTGTTACCTTGATCCTGGTGCTGTTACATCACTATGGTTCATCAGTGTTACCTTGATGCTGGTACTGTTACATCACTATGGTTCATCAGTGTTACCTTGATCCTGGTACTGTTACATCACTATGGTTCATCAGTGTTACCTTGATCCTGGTACTGTTACATCACTGTGGTTCATCAGTGTTACCTTGATCCTGGTACTGTTACATCACTATGGTTCATCAGTGTTACCTTGATCCTGGTACTGTTACATCACTGTGGTTCATCAGTGTTACCTTAATCCTGGTACTGTTACATCACTGTGGTTCATCAGTGTTACCTTGATCCTGGTGCTGTTATATCACTATGGTTCATCAGTGTTACCTTGATCCTGGTACTGTTACATCGCTATAGTTCATCAGTGTTACCTTGATCCTGGTACTGTTACATCACTGTGGTTCATCAGTGTTACCTTGATCCTGGTGCTGTTACATCACTATGGTTCATCAGTGTTACCTTGATCCTGGTACTGTTACATCACTATGGTTCATCAGTATTACCTTGATCCTGGTGCTGTTACATCACTATGATTCATCAGTGTTACCTTGATCCTGGTACTGTTACATCACTATGGTTCATCAGTGTCACCTTGATCCTGGTACTGTTACATCACTGTGGTTCATCAGTGTTACCTTGATCCTGGTGCTGTTACATCACTATGGTTCATCAGTGTTACCTTGATGCTGGTACTGTTACATCACTATGGTTCATCAGTGTTACCTTGATCCTGGTACTGTTACATCACTATGGTTCATCAGTGTTACCTTGATCCTGGTACTGTTACATCACTATGGTTCATCAGTTACCTTGATCCTGGTACTGTTACATCACTGTGGTTCATCAGTGTTACCTTGATCCTGGTACTGTTACATCACTATAGTTCATCAGTGTTACCTTGATCCTGGTACTGTTACATCACTGTGGTTCATCAGTGTTACCTTGATCCTGGTGCTGTTACATCACTATGGTTCATCAGTGTTACCTTGATCCTGGTACTGTTACATCACTATAGTTCATCAGTGTTACCTTGATCCTGGTGCTGTTACATCACTATGATTCATCAGTGTTACCTTGATCCTGGTACTGTTACATCACTATGGTTCATCAGTGTCACCTTGATCCTGGTACTGTTACATCAGTGTTACCTTGATCCTGGTGCTGTTACATCACTATGGTTCATCAGTGTTACCTTGATGCTGGTACTGTTACATCACTATGGTTTATCAGTGTTACCTTGATCCTGGTACTGTTACATCACTATGGTTCATCAGTGTTACCTTGATCCTGGTACTGTTACATCACTATGGTTCATCAGTGTTACCTTGATCCTGCTACTGTTACATCACTATGGTTCATCAGTTACCTTGATCCTGGTACTGTTACATCACTGTGGTTCATCAGTGTTACCTTGATCCTGGTACTGTTACATCACTATGGTTCATCAGTGTTACCTTGATCCTGGTACTGTTACATCACTATGGTTCATCAGTGTTACCTTGATCCTGGTACTGTTACATCACTATGGTTCATCAGTGTTACCTTGATCCTGGTACTGTTACATCACTATGGTTCATCAGTGTTACCTTGATCCTGGTACTGTTACATCACTATGGTTCATCAGTGTTACCTTGATACTGGTACTGTTACATCACTGTGGTTCATCAGTATTACCTTGATCCTGGTACTGTTACATCACTATGGTTCATCAGTGTTACCTTGATCCTGGTAGTTACATCACTATGGTTCATCAGTGTTACCTTGATCCTGGTACTGTTACATCACTATGGTTCATCAGTGTTACCTTGATCCTGGTACTGTTACATCACTGTGATTCATCAGTGTTACCTTGATCCTGGTACTGTTACATCACTATGGTTCATCAGTGTTACCTTGATCCTGGTAGTTACATCACTATGGTTCATCAGTGTTACCTTGATCCTGGTACTGTTACATCACTATGGTTCATCAGTGTTACCTTGATCCTGGTACTGTTACATCACTATGGTTCATCAGTGTTACCTTGATCCTGGTACTGTTACATCACTGTGGTTCATCAGTGTTACCTTGATCCTGGTACTGTTACATCACTATGGTTCATCAGTGTTACCTTGATCCTGGTACTGTTACATCACTGTGGTTCATCAGTGTTACCTTGATACTGGTACTGTTACATCACTGTGGTTCATCAGTGTTACCTTGATCCTGGTACTGTTACATCACTGTGGTTCATCAGTGTTACCGTGATCCTGGTACTGTTCCATCACTGTGGTTCATCAGTGTTACCTTGATTCTCGTACTCTTAATTCAGTCTGGTCTTATCTGTCCCGTCATTCTTCTCTTGTGCTTCTCTCCTTTAAGGTCGTCAGGTTACGTTCCTTCAACCTCTCATGAGAGTGCATTCCTCCCAGTACTGGTAGTCTGGTTGCAAACGTTTAGGCCCTTTTTTCAGTGTCTTCACGTGTTTGACCAGGTGTGGGCTCCATGCTGGGGCTGATTACTCAATGACTGCCCTAACATACATAGTATACAAGGTTCTGAAGGATTATTAAAGCTCTTGAATGTTATTCTGAGGTTTCCTGATCTTGCATGTGTCGTTGACGCTATACTTTTTATGTGTACGAGTATTTCTGACGATTTGCTGAGTAACATATTCACCCTCAGGTCTTTTTCACTCTCTAATATTTGCAGCTGCTCTCCGATCATAGTGTAATCTGTGTCTGGTATTCTCTCTCCTTGAATCCTCATAACCCTGCATTTCCTGGGTTTGAACTCTAGAAGCCACTTGTGACCACATTGCAGTCTCTTGAGGTTTCTCTGAAGCTCATCACTTTCTTCTTGTTTTTATGCTTCTCATTAGCTTTAGATCGTCAGCAGAGACACATAGGACTCGTCCCTACTGGTAGGTCCTTCACGTATGTCTGGAACAGTAGTGGCCCTAACACTGATCCTTGCGGAACCCCACTTGTCAATCTCTTCCATTCTGATGTTTTATCCCTTACTGTTACTCTTTGCTTTCCGTCTCTCAGGTATTCCCTGACCCACCGTAACACTACCATATCACTCAGATACTACCTGGTCACTGTAAGACTGCCTTGTGTCACTAAGATACCACCTGGTCACTGTAAGACTGCCTTGTGTCACTCAGATACTACCTGGTCACTGTAAGACTGACTTGTGTCACTCAGATACTACCTGGTCACTGTAAGACTGCCTTGTGTCACTCAGATACTACTTGGTCACTGTAACACTGCCTTGTGTCATTCAGATACTACCTGGTCACTGTAACCACTGCCTTTTATCACTAAGATAGATACTACCTGGTCACTGTAAGACTGCCTTGTGCCACTCAGATACTACCTGGTCACTGTAAGACTGCCTTGTGTCGCTCAGATACTACCTGGTCACTGTAAGACTGCCTTGTGTCACTCAGATACTACCTGGTCACTGTAAGACTGCCTTGTGTCACTCAGATACTACTTGGTCACTGTAACACTGCCTTGTGTCATTCAGATACTACCTGGTCACTGTAACCACTGCCTTTTATCACTAAGATACTACCTGGTCACTGTAAGACTGCCTTGTGCCACTCAGATACTACCTGGTCACTGTAACTACTGCCTTGTGTCACTCAGACACTCCATGGTCACTGTAAGACTGCCTTGTATCACTAAGATACTACCTGGTCACTGTAAGACTGCCTTGTGTCACTAAGATACTGCCTGGTCACTGTAAGACTGCCTTGTATCACTAAGATACTACCTGGTCACTGTAAGACTGCCTTGTGTCACTAAGATACTACCTGGTCACTGTAAGACTGCCTTGTGTCACTCAGATACTACCTGGTCACTGTAAGACTGCCTTGTCACTCAGATACTACCTGGTCACTGTAAGACTGCCTTGTATCACTAAGATACTACCTGGTCACTGTAAGACTGCCTTGTATCACTAAGATACTACCTGGTCACTGTAAGACTGCCTTGTATCACTAAGATACTACCTGGTCACTGTAAGACTGCCTTGTGTCACTAAGATACTGCCTGGTCACTGTAAGACTGCCTTGTATCACTAAGATACTACCTGGTCACTGTAAGACTGCCTTGTGTCACTAAGATACTACCTGGTCACTGTAAGACTGCCTTGTGTCACTCAGATACTACCTGGTCACTGTAAGACTGCCTTGTCACTCAGATACTACCTGGTCACTGTAAGACTGCCTTGTATCACTAAGATACTACCTGGTCACTGTAAGACTGCCTTGTATCACTAAGATACTACCTGGTCACTGTAAGACTGCCTTGTGTCACTCAGATACTACCTGGTCACTGTAAGACTGCCTTGTGCCACTCAGATACTACCTGGTCACTGTAAGACTGCCTTGTGCCACTCAGATACTACCTGGTCACTGTAAGACTGCCTTGTATCACTCAGATACTACCTGGTCACTGTAAGACTGCCTTGTGCCACTCAGATACTCCCTGGTCACTGTAAGACTGCCTTGTGTCACTAAGATACTACCTGGTCACTGTAAGACTGCCTTGTGTCACTAAGATACTACCTGGTCACTGTAAGACTGCCCTGTGTCACTCAGATACTACCTGGTCACTATAAGACTGCCTTGTGTCACTCAGATACTGCCTGGTCACTGTAAGACTGCCTTGTGTCACTCAGATACTACCTGGTCACTGTAAGACTGCCTTGTATCACTCAGATACTGCCTGGTCACTGTAAGACTGCCTTGTGTCACTCAGATACTACCTGGTCACTGTAAGACTGCCTTGTGTCACTCAGATACTACCTGGTCACTGTAAGACTGCCTTGTATCACTCAGATACTACCTGGTCACTGTAAGACTGCCTTGTGTCACTCAGATACTGCCTGGTCACTGTAAGACTGCCTTGTGTCACTCAGATACTACCTGGTCACTGTAAGACTGCCTTGTGTCACTCAGATACTGCCTGGTCACTGTAAGACTGCCTTGTGTCACTCAGATACTGCCTGGTCACTGTAAGACTGCCTTGTGTCACTCAGATACTACCTGGTCACTGTAAGACTGCCTTGTATCACTCAGATACTACCTGGTCACTGTAAGACTGCCTTGTATCACTCAGATACTACCTGGTCACTGTAAGACTGCCTTGTGTCACTCAGATACTGCCTGGTCACTGTAAGACTGCCTTGTATCACTCAGATACTACCTGGTCACTGTAAGACTGCCTTGTGTCACTCAGATACTACCTGGTCACTGTAAGACTGCCTTGTGTCACTCAGATACTACCTGGTCACTGTAAGACTGCCTTGTATCACTCAGATACTACCTGGTCACTGTAAGACTGCCTTGTGTCACTAAGATACTACCTGGTCACTGTAAGACTGCCTTGTGTCACTCAGATACTACCTGGTCACTGTAAGACTGCCTTGTGTCACTAAGATACTACCTGGTCACTGTAAGACTGCCTTGTGTCACTCAGATACTACCTGGTCACTGTAAGACTGCCTTGTGTCACTAAGATACTACCTGGTCACTGTAAGACTGCCTTGTGTCACTAAGATACTACCTGGTCACTGAAAGACTGCCTTGTGTCACTAAGATACTACCTGGTCACTGTAAGACTGCCTTGTGTCACTAAGATACTACCTGGTCACTGAAAGACTGCCTTGTGTCACTAAGATACTACCTGGTCACTGTAAGACTGCCTTGTGTCACTAAGATACTACCTGGTCACTGTAAGACTGCCTTGTGTCACTAAGATACTACCTGGTCACTGTAAGACTGCCTTGTGTCACTAAGATACCACCTGGTCACTGTAAGACTGCCTTGTGTCACTAAGATACTACCTGGTCACTGTAAGACTGCCTTGTGTCACTCAGATACTACCTGGTCACTGACCCACTGGAGCAATCTGTTTAAAATCTTAACTATCTGTTCCTTCAGTTTCTGGACTAATCTGAGAGAGAGAGAGAGAGAGAGAGAGAGAGAGAGAGAGACAGAGAGAGAGAGACAGAGAGAGAGAGAGAGAGAGGGAGAGGGAGAGGGGGAGAGAGAGAGAGGGAGAAAGAGAGAGGGGGAGAGGGGGAGGAGGGAGGGAGGGAGGGAGGGAGGGAGGGAGGGAGAGAGGGAGAGAGAGAGAGAGAGAGAGAGAGAGAGAGAGAGAGAGAGAGAGAGAGAGAATAGAGAGAGAGAGAGAGAGAGAGAGAGAGAGAGAGAGAGAGAGAGAGAGAGAGAGAGAGAGAGAGAGAGAGAGACCACTAAGAATTAGTTTAGATTTTACCACCGAAGTGGCTAGTTTATTGTGCACCCCATATCCATCCTTTGGACGGTAGCGCAAGAGCATATGGATACACAAAAGGCCTAGGAACTAGGCCCCAAAGGGTTAACAGGAATACATATGGATTTATATCTACATATCTACAGTTCACTACTTATCTGTTACAAGCAAATTTAAGAAATTTGCTTAGTATATCCGATATCTTATTTTCATTAATAAGATATCTTGACATGTCACATAGGTTATTATACTGTCTGTCTCTGTATTCCTCAATAAGTGGATAATTAAGCACATAGTGTTCAAGACAGTGACCATATGCCTGATCACATAATTTACATTTAGTTTGATCTTCATCTGTGTCTGCCAAACTGTCAGAAGTACTTGTAACCAAGCCTAAGCCTGGCCACTACAACATCAGTCAGTACTTGTAACCAAGCCTAAGCCTGGCCACTACAACATCAGTCAGTACTTGTAACCAAGCCTAAGCCTGGCCACTACAACATCAGTCAGTGTTCACACTGCAAGTTGCTCCATAAACATACTTATCTACGTTCATGTTATCATAGTGGGTTATAGATCTACTCAGACTTCTAACTGCATTCCTATAATATTCATTTTCATTATTTACTTCTCTCCTAATATTATTCCTAATGCTAGACACAGATATACCAAAGTTATATTATACATTCTCCTTCTGGGTACTCTTCTTGGCTAACATATCAACTTATCATGAAGGAGTAATACAATGTGTGATGGGATCCATAGCAATTGTACATTAATTCCTTTCTCCCGGATTTTTTAAGTATCTATACCTGGCTTCCCCAATGAGCATGTTGTTGGAGTCATTATATGAGTCAAGAGCCTTCAGTGATGACATAGAATCAGTAATGGTGATAGAGTCAAGCTCAGTGTCATAAGTTAGCTTTAGCGCCATTAGGATTGCAAACAATTCAGTTTGCAGTGTAGACGCCCAGTTGTTAATTCTTATGCTTAACTCAACAAGTTTATTATGTTTCTTAACTAGGGAGGCAACAAGAGCAGATAGGATACAAGGAGCATACTGTTCATCAAAAATTAAGTTTACAATTTATTATCCTACCTCAACTATTATCCTGGGTAAGAGCTGTTATCCTACTTCAGTTAATTTACAGGTTTAGAGGTATTATCCTACCTTATCTGATTTACAGACTAAGAGATGTTATCCTACTTTATCTGATTTACAGACTAGAACTGTTATCCTACCTCATCAAATTTATAGGCTAAGAGATGTTATTTGTGGTGCTGCAGCTGTTGCTGTTTGCGCTGCCGATATTGTAGTTACTGCTGTTGATGGTGCTGCTGCTGTTGTTGGTGCTGCTGTTGTTGTTGTACGTAGAGGTGGTGTTGAAATGAGTACTATTGTTATTATTATTATTAATCTGAACTGGGACAGTTCCTAATTTGTAGTTAATATAGTGTACCTCCGTGTTCAAGCGATATATTACAATTAAGTTGAACTAGAACAGTGTGGCAGCATTCTGCTCTAATAACCGCAGCTCTTCACAGACGACGCCTCCGTGAGCCACCTGCCAGAAATTATACTAATTTCTGAAGTTCTATGTCAAATGTCAGGGGGACCTTCTTGACGGGAACGGTGTACTTACCTAGTTCTCAGTTGTGGTTGCAGGGGTCGATTCACAGCTCCTGGCCCCGCCTCTTCACTGGCCGCTACTCGGCCGGTGTGTGTGTGTGTGTGTGTGTGTGTGGAGGGGGGAGAGAAACAATAACATACGTGCCAACTTTCTCACCAAATGGCACCAAGAAAGTTAACATTTACCTAAGTTTTACCTGCATGATATTCCATATTATCTGACTACTTTCTTTACATGCACTGTCTGTTATGCACACACACACACACACAAAAGCTGTGAATCGACCCTTGCAACCACATATAGGTAAGCACACACACACGTATGTGTGTGTGTGTGTGTGTGTGTGTGTGTGTGTGTGTGTGTGTGTGTGTGTGTGTGTGTGTGTGTGTGTGTGTGAGTGTGTAGACGCAGCTATTTGTCAAAGTTTTTTGTGGGTTTAAAAATAATACTGAGAATTTAGAACATACATTATGAATTTTAAGGTAAAGCTTTTAATGTTTTTAAGTATGTATGCTGCGAGTTTATTTTAATCACTATTTTAGGCATTAAAGTGTTATTATCAGGTGTTGAAAAGGTTACGTGCAGCCTTAATGACCCTTGTGTAGTCGATAAGCTTTAAACTTCCCATTAACCAACCAATCAAATACCTGAGATTTTGGTAAATTCCATCAAATATTGCAAACAAAAGTCTTCATTGTTTCCTTGCAGTGTTTACATCTAGTGAAAACAGACTTAATGTGTTGCCCTGAGCACCACTGTGACTTTCTCACTGTGTGCCTCCACTCCCCATGTTTGCCTCCTCCACACAGTGAAAGCCACCAGTGTAAGTGCTACACTCTTAATTAGCCCACCTAATGTAAGACCGTGCATGAGTCTTACACAGAGGTAGCCCTGGCAGGAAGGCAGCAAGCTAGCGTAGCTACCTCACTCTGTAAGCAGGCCAGCTCAACTAATGTAAGACCGTGCATGAGTCTTACACAGAGGTAGTCCTGGCAGGAAGGCAGCAAGCTAGCGTAGCTACCTCACTCTGTAAGCAGGCCAGCTCAACTAATGTAAGACCGTGCATGAGTCTTACACAGAGGTAGTCCTGGCAGGAAGGCAGCAAGCTAGCGTAGCTACCTCACTCTGTAAGCAGGCCAGCTCAACTAATGTAAGATCGTGCGTGAGTCTTACACAGAGGTAGCCCTGGCAGGAAGGCAGCAAGCTAGCGTAGCTACCTCACTCTGTAAGCAGGCCAGCTCAACTAATGTAAGACCGTGCATGAGTCTTACACAGAGGTAGTCCTGGCAGGAAGGCAGCAAGCTAGCGTAGCTACCTCACTCTGTAAGCAGGCCAACTCAACTAATGTAAGACCGTGCATGAGTCTTACACAGAGGTAGTCCTGGCAGGAAGGCAGCAAGCTAGCGTAGCTACCTCACTCTGTAAGCAGGCCAGCTCAACTAATGTAAGATCGTGCGTGAGTCTTACACAGAGGTAGCCCTGGCAGGAAGGCAGCAAGCTAGCGTAGCTACCTCACTCTGTAAGCAGGCCAGCTCAACTAATGTAAGACCGTGCATGAGTCTTACACAGAGGTAGTCCTGGCAGGAAGGCAGCAAGCTAGCGTAGCTACCTCACTCTGTAAGCAGGCCAACTCAACTAATGTAAGACCGTGCATGAGTCTTACACAGAGGTAGTCCTGGCAGGAAGGCAGCAAGCTAGCGTAGCTACCTCACTCTGTAAGCAGGCCAGCTCAACTAATGTAAGATCGTGCGTGAGTCTTACACAGAGGTAGCCCTGGCAGGAAGGCAGCAAGCTAGCGTAGCTACCTCACTCTGTAAGCAGGCCAGCTCAACTAATGTAAGACCGTGCATGAGTCTTACACAGAGGTAGTCCTGGCAGGAAGGCAGCAAGCTAGCGTAGCTACCTCACTCTGTAAGCAGGCCAACTCAACTAATGTAAGACCGTGCATGAGTCTTACACAGAGGTAGTCCTGGCAGGAAGGCAGCAAGCTAGCGTAGCTACCTCACTCTGTAAGCAGGCCAGCTCAACTAATGTAAGATCGTGCGTGAGTCTTACACAGAGGTAGCCCTGGCAGGAAGGCAGCAAGCTAGCGTAGCTACCTCACTCTGTAAGCAGGCCAGCTCAACTAATGTAAGATCGTGCATGAGTCTTACACAGAGGTAGCCCTGGCAGGAAGGTAGCAAGCTAGCGTAGCTACCTCACTCTGTAAGCAGGCCAGCTCAACTAATGTAAGACCGTGCATGAGTCTTACACAGAGGTAGTCCTGGCAGGAAGATAAGATAAGATTTCGTTCGGATTTTTAACCCCGGAGGGTTAGCCACCCAGGATAACCCAAGAAAGTCAGTGCGTCATCGAGGACTGTCTAACTTATTTCCATTGGGGTCCTTAATCTTGTCCCCCAGGATGCGACCCACACCAGTCGACTAACACCCAGGTACCTATTTGCTGCTAGGTGAACAGGACAACAGGTGTAAGGAAACGTGTCGAAATGTTTCACAGGAAGGCAGCAAGCTAGCGTAGCTACCTCACTCTGTAAGCAGGCCAGCTCAACTAATGTAAGACCGTGCATGAGTCTTACACAGAGGTAGTCCTGGCAGGAAGGCAGCAAGCTAGCGTAGCTACCTCACTCTGTAAGCAGGCCAGCTCAACTAATGTAAGACCGTGCATGAGTCTTACACAGAGGTAGCCCTGGCAGGAAGGCAGCAAGCTAGCGTAGCTACCTCACTCTGTAAGCAAGCCAACCCAACCGTTGTGTCAGCGATCTCATCATTAACAAAGTCGTGCATAAGAGATACTTATACTACTACTGTTGCTTCGCTTTACTCCCCTTTCTGTCTCTTGTTCCACTACCACTACTCTCCCTACCTACTACAACTACTACTTCCGCTATCAACATTACCTCTACCACTACTTGTCCACTTCTTTCTTGTTTTCTTTGTCCCGTCCCTGTCCTCCTCTCTTCTTATTCTTATTATTATTCTTATTTAACACTGTCCGTCTCCCACCGAGGCGGGATGACCCGATAAAGAAATGAATGTTTTTCCTTTTTTTTACATTTAATAATTTATACGGAAGGGGTTACTAGCCCCTTGCTCCCGGCATTTTAGTCGCCTCTTACGACACACATGGCTTACGGAGGAAGAATTCTTCTCCACTTCCCCATGAGTTATTATTATTATATCAATTATTATAACACTTATTATTGTAACTATTATTATTATTATATTGACTGGTAAGTGTAGAGTCAAGCAACGCCTGGGAAATGTTAGGTAATCAGGTTTATTCCGAGGGTTGGGGGAAGGTAATCCTTGAATCAAGAAGTCAAATTATATTAGCGAGGAAGCGGTGAACCAGTAAGGGTCATGTAGCTCCTGGAGAACGGGAGGTGTCAGGTTTGATACCCAGAGACGGGATGAACACTTTCAACTTTTTAAATCAATTCGCCAGTATCGAGGGATCCTGGCTTCTATAATAACCAAGTAACACATTAATAACTAAATAATACCTTTAATAACTAAGAAGCACCTTTCCCTAAGTACTACGTAAGTAGTACCATGGTGCCCCGTGGCCTGGTGGGTAAAGCTCTCGCTTCACATGACGAGGGTCTGGGTTCGATTCCCAGCGAGGGTAGAAACATTGGGCGTGTTTCTTTACACCAGTTGTCTATGTTCACCATCAGTAAAATAGGTACCTGGGTGTTAGTGGACTGGTGTGGGTCGCATCCTGGGACAAAACTGACCTAATTTGCCTGAAATGCTCAACATAACAAGTGACATACTATACAGTAGTATGTCACTGATGTCAGCTATGGTCTGTATACCTTGTACATGTACTTGTACTTGTAGAAATAAAGATATTATTATTTTATAACTTGGTAACACTTTTAATAACTAGGTAACACCTTTAATAGCTAGGTAGCACCTTTAATAACTAGGTAACACCTTTAATAACTAACACCTTTAATAACTAAGTAACACCTTTAATAGCTAGGTAGCACCTTTAATAACTAGGTAACACCTTTAATAACTACGTAACACCTTTAATAACTAGGTAACACCTTTAATAACTAACACCTTTAATAACTAAGTAACACCTTTAATAGCTAGGTAGCACCTTTAATAGCTAGGTAACACCTTTAATAACTAACACCTTTAATAACTAAGTAAAACCTTTAATAGCTAGGTAGCACCTTTAATAGCTAGGTAACACCTTTAATAACTAAGTAACACCTTTAATAGCTAGGTAGCACCTTTAATAACTAGGTAACACCTTTAATAACTAACGTCTTTAATAACTAAGTAAAACCTTTAATAACTAACACCTTTAATAACTAAGTAACACCTTTAATAGCTAGGTAGCACCTTTAATAGCTAGGTAACACCTTTAATAACTAACACCTTTAATAACTAAGTAACACCTTTAATAGCTAGGTAGCACCTTTAATAGCTAGGTAACACCTTTAATAACTAACACCTTTAATAACTAAGTAACACCTTTAATAGCTAGGTAACACCTTTAATAACTAACACCTTTAATAACTAAGTAACACCTTTAATAGCTAGGTAGCACCTTTAATAGCTAGGTAACCCCTTTAATAACTAACGCCTTTAATAACTAAGTAAAACCTTTAATAACCAACACCTTTAATAACTAACAAACTTAACAAGTAACAAATTTAATAACTAAGCCACTGTGAGGTAGAAGTCTGGAGTGGAGGGAGCTCGTTATAGCAGTCGTCACCTCGGCATCAGCCCCTTCATTTCCCGGGACACCAACATGACCTAGATACAATGCATTACTCCACATTCATTTGTGGTGCATAGAAATGTTCTTTCTAACCACTCCTGGGTCTTTTGAACCACACAGTAGACAGAAGCAAACAGGGCAAACAGGTAACCGAGATTAATGACCATAGTCCTGGGAACTTGATCACTTCTAAACCAATTTGTCGGTATATATTACGAGGAACGGGGGTAATTAAGGGAAGGGCAGAAATTTTTGAAGAAAAGGTAAGGGAGAAAGAGGGAGAGGAAGAAAAGCACAGTGGTCTTTCCATTTTGATATGTAAGCGAGAATGTATGTGAGCATCAGTCAAGACGAGAGTAGCGAAGACTGCGTGCAGCTCCCCAGTGAACACAAAGAACTTGTTTGTTAAGTGTACACAATAAGAGTCATCACTGGCCATCACCAGAAAACCAGCACCGCTCTCGTTCTTCGACCCGTCAACAAAGACTCTTGAAACATGACAAAAATTGTATCAAGACATTAACTACGTTCATCACTATCCACTTTCTAAAAAAAACTACTTCAAGAACTGTTCAAGTTGTTGAGAGAGAAGCCAAAAGGTCTGATTCGCACAATGAGCAATGGTGTCCCCTTCTTTTTTTTTTTTTTACCACAAAGTCTACAACATAGCGTTGGGTTGCCAGGTGTATGCTAAACATAAAACAGGTAGTGTAGGTCTAGCTTCTTACGGGAGAGCTCGAGGGGAAGCTCACAGGAAAAAATATAATAATTTGAAGCAGCTTACTCCGTGATATCGTCCACTGCCACTGGAAGCTGGTGATTGACAACCTCAGTTGTAAGGGCCATGCAGTACCCTGCAAGATCGTTCACATACAAGGACCATATGACTTTATCAGAAACATCACTGACCACACCATCCACGGCTATAATAACATATGATGCTCGAAATGTTGCCCTGTGGGATCACATCCTCCGGACATAACTGCTACGAGTAACACAAGCGAACCTTTTGAACGATCTGTTAGTCAGAAACTGTTGGAGAAACCGTAATTGTTGGCCCTGCTGTTCCAGAGTCTGGAGACATCGAAGACCACCAAACCACCACCTTGTGTCATAGGCTTTCTCAAGGTTGAATAAGACTGCCAATATTTAAAAGCATGGTGCAAAACTCTCGTGGTATTCACCGTCCAGCCATAAAAGAACATAAGAAAGGAGGAAAATTTCAGCAGGCTTACTGTTATCTTCGATAACACTATTAACTCATGTACAAGTTCCACTCAAATCCAAACCCTCTCACTCATGTATTTGCCTAACCTAAATGTGAAGCCTACCCAAGGTTTTAGCTTCAATAACCCTGACTATTCTATTTCCAAACCAATACTTTCCTATATTCTTATTAAATATAAACTTATCCAATTTGAACCCATTATTTCGAGTTCTTTCTTGGAGGGATATTCTCAGGACCTTATCTATATCTCCTTACAAGGAATCAATCACCGACTGGAACTTACAAAGTCAATTTGCATTGACGAGATACACTTTATTTCCAAGTACCAAACAACACGAATATTCAATATCTTCTCCAAAAACTTGCAAATACAGCTTATCAGACAGCTTGAGTAGTTGTTAGCAGCTTCGTTGGAGACTCCTAGCGTTGGAGACTCCTAGCGTTGGAGACTCCTACCGTTGAGACTCCTAGCGTTGGAGACTCCTAGCCGGGCTTGGAAATAGCCAGAACCACAGAGTGATGTCAACTGTGGTGAAGAACCGTACCTCTCCAAATATCAATAAATACGTCCAACAAAAACTTTAGTAAGAGATGTGGGAGGTAAAGCAACATGTTGTAATGAGCCCCATCCTTTCCCAGAGTCGTGGAAGGCGAGGCCAGCTAGGTAAACAACAATTCCCTCATCCCAAACAATAGATTACAATTTTTCTGTCCTTCACAATGGGCAAAGATACAGTCTCCTGAAGCTTCCGGACCTGGAACTCAGTACTAGGTCTCGAGCTAAGAGACAGGAGAAGCTCTCAGCGAAGGTGCTGGTCATCTCTGGAGAGTCGTCCACCACCTGCCTATGATGGAGAAGACTGGACAGTGGACGTGTGAGTTAGCCCCTCCACGTAACGGACCCAGGACATCCACTGTGCGCTTCTGAATTCCTTCCTCTCGATAGTCAACACCTGCTATTATATCAGCATATTAACCAGCGAATAGTGGAACAAGGCAACGACTGGCCGTGCGCACAATACAGCTGCAGCAGTGCTGTTCACAGTTCTACCAAGGGATAAGCAAACAGGATCTATCCACCTGATTAAGACATGCTAGCCTCCACTAACCCATGGTACTATCAATGATGTGGTTATAAACCCTTAGCACATCATAAGAAACCCCTAACCTGACTGGCTACGAGAGCAGCACGTCCGTCTCACAATTAGCAAATAGAGGATCAATCCTCCAGCACTCCTTGCGCTGAATGAACCACACGTGTTTAGCACTTCATGTCTGAAAAAAAACGTTCATTTGAACATTATATTATTATTATTACGATTCATCGTTTAGGAGTCAGCAATGTCTCCAAAAACACATGCCTCCTGTTGGGCCCAGCACAGAGTACCTACCTAGGGGTAACTATGGCAGAAACTCTTACCATCAAGGAACACAATAATACTACCATTACAATTACAAAGATAATGACAGATAAGAAACCAAAAAAATGACACCTGTACTCTTTAGAAAGGAATAATGCTGTACACTCAACAACCCCATTAAGGCAGGTGAAACTGTAGACCTGAATAACGAACCAAGAACTTTCACTACCTGCACCAGTTCAAATACCCAAATTACTGACAACGATTAATATTCCTCATATTGTACTCCCAAGTGTACAAGCGAGAAGGATACATAATTCTGCACCTTTACAATATTAGTGACTTACATGTAAAGGTGAAATACTGACTGGTGTGTGTACAGTATACAGAGATAATATACAAAACAAGCTCTTACTGTGGCCGTCGTCTCGCTCGGGATTAAGCTTTATCGTGCTTGATTAAGCTTAACCCTGAGTGATACGTACTCCAATTTAAACTTCTTTGAAATAGTGAATGAATGTTTGTTGTTTCTTTTTCAAAACAAGGGCCGTCTCCCACCGAGTCAGAGTGACCCGAAAAACCAAGTTCCTTATTTTTATATTTAGTAATTTATACAGAAAGGGTTTGTATGTATGTATACATTAAGAGTAACTTGTTCCAAGTATTAAATAACTCATTCATGTGATGTTATCTGACTCACTCATGTGATGTTATCTGACTCACTCATGTGATGTTATCTGACTCACTCATGTGATGCTATCTGACTCACTCATGTGATGCTATCTGACTCACTCATGTGATGCTATCTGACTCACTCATGTGATGCTATCTGACTCACTTATGTGATGTTATCTGACTCACTCATGTGATGCTATCTGACTCACTCATGTGATGCTGACTCACTCATGTGATGCTATCTGACTCACTCATGTGATGTTATCTGACTCACTCATGTGATGCTGACTCACTCATGTGATGCTATCTGACTCATGTGATGCTATCTGACTCACTCATGTGATGCTATCTGACTCACTCATGTGATGCTATCTGACTCACTCATGTGATGCTACCTGACTCACTCATGTGATGCTGACTCACTCATGTGATGCTATCTGACTCACTCATGTGATGCTATCTGACTCATGTGATGCTATCTGACTCACTCATGTGATGCTATCTGACTCACTCATGTGATGCTGACTCACTCATGTGATGCTATCTGACTCACTCATGTGATGTTATCTGACTCACTCATGTGATGCTATCTGACTCACTCATGTGATGCTATCTGACTCACTCATGTGATGCTATCTGATTCACTCATGTGATGCTACCTGACTCATTCATGTGATGCTATCTGACTCACTCATGTGATGTTATCTGACTCACTCATGTGATGCTATCTGACTCACTCATGTGATGTTATGACTCACTCATATAGTGCTACCAGACTCGCTCATATGGTGCTACCAGACTCACTCATATGGTGCTACTTGACCCACTCATGTAGTGCTACCTGACCCACTCATGTAGTGCTATCTGACCCACTCAAGTAGTGCTACCTGACTCACTCATGTGGTGCTACCTGACTCACTCATGTGGTGCTACCTGACTCACTCAAGTAGTGCTACCTGACTCACTCATGTGGTGCTACCTGACTCACTCAAGTAGTGCTACCTGACTCACTCATGTGGTGCTACCTGATTCACTGGGAATGGAGTGTCTTCCCAATATTAATAAGAGACTCAAACAGGAACTCTGACCCCCGCCTGGATGACACAACAGGATGAGTGAAAGTAACTTGGTCACTCACCTTATAGAGTGAGTGTGGGCGGACCAGGCCAACAAACACCTCACTCACTCCCTTCTCTTTGAATTATTATTTTATCCTCTCTCTCTCTATCTATCTATCTATCTATTTGTAATAAAGAAAAGAGTGAGTTTTGAAGGCAGATGGCGCGCTAAACACCAGTTTCAGGTCACTGGTGCCGGATAACACACACACATACACAAGTATCCCTTTTCGCAGACGACGTGAAACTAATAAGGAGAATACAAGCGGACAAGGACCAGGAAAAGCTACAAAGGGATCTGGACAGGCTGCAAGCCTGGTCTGACACGTGGCTCCTGGAGTTTAACCCCACCAAGTGCAAAGTTATAAAGCTTGGGGAAGGATAAACACCGCAGATGGCATACAGCCTCGGGGGCAAAGGCTGGATTAGATTTTTTTTAGATTTTACCACCGAAGTGGCTAGTTTATTGTGCACCCCATATCCATCCTGTGGACGGTAGCGCGAGAGCATGTGGATACACAAAAGGCCTAGGAACTAGGCCCCAAAGGGTTAACAGGAATACATATGGATTTATATCTACATATCTATAGTTCACTTATCTGTTACAAGCAAATTTAGGAAATTTGCTTAGTATATCTGGTATCTTATTTTCATTAATAAGATATCTTGACATGTCACATAGGTTATTATACTGTCTGTCTCTGTATTCCTCAATAAGTGGACAATTAAGCACATAGTGTTCAAGAGAGTGACCATATGCCTGATCACATAATTTACATTTAGTTTGATCATCATCTGTGTGTCTCCCAAACTGCCAGAAGTACTTGTAACCAAGCCTAAGCCTGGCCACTACAACATCAGTCAGTCTGTTCACATTGCAAGTTGCTCCATAAACATACTTATCTACGTTCATGTTATCATAGTGGGTTATAGATCTACTCAGGCTTCTAAATGCATTCCTATAACAATCATCTTCATTATTTACTTCTCTCCTAATATTATTCCTAATGCTAGACACAGTTATACCAAAGTTATATTCTACGTTCTCCTTCTGGATACTCTTCTTGGCTAACATATCAAATTATCATGAAGGAGTAATCCAATGTGTGATGGGATCCATCACACATACTAACTAGGGTATCATGCCGAGCACATCTGCTGAGGCGCACATCAACCAAATAACAGCACATGGGCGCCTGGCAAACCCAAGAAAACCGTTTTGACATGTAGGTAGGGAGTCATTCACGACACTACACAGAGTGTACCTCAGGCCCATATTGGAGTATGCAGCACCAGTATGAAACCCACACCTGGTCAAGCACGTCAGAAGACTGGAGAAAGTGCAGAGGTTTATAACAGGACTAGTCCCTCTCCTATGAGGAGAGGTCAAAAGAACTCAACCTGATAACACAAAAAAACTAGGGGGAATATGATAACGACGTACAAAATACTGAGAGGAATTGTCAAAGTCAACAAGGACAGAATGTTTCAGATGGAAAAATAGGAACAAGAGGGCACAACTGGAAAGAGAAACCTCAGATGAGTCAGATGTATATCAGGAAGTATTTCTTCAGCCTTAGAGTTGTCAGGAAGTGGAATAATGTGGAAAGTGATGTAGTGGAGGCAGGATCCACACACAGCCGGGAGTGAACCTAACTGCGACCAGTGAAGAGGTGAGGCTAGGAGCTGTGAATCGACCCTTTCAACCACATATAGGTGACATGAGTAGGAAAATCAATGTGTGGTACACAAATCCTGATGTTATTACTAAAAGCACCATATTAAGAGAGAATAGTGGAGGAGCAACCAGACATCATGGCTCTCACAAAGACAAGGCTTTCTGGATATTGCAAAAAAAAAAAAATTCTGAAGGGGAATTCTTTCGTCCTCCCTTTCACTATCCCTCACTCCCTCTTACACGTTTTCCCTTTTATTACACTCTACCTCTCACTGCCCCCACTCTCACTCCTCCCTCTCATTATTCTTCCCCCTCACTCCTTCCCATTATTCCTCTCATTCTTCCCTTCCAATATCTCATAATCACTCTCCTCATTCTCCCCTCCCTTACTCTCTCCCCTTCCTCACTCCCCTCCTTTACTCTCCCCCTCTCACTTTCACTTCTCATGCTCCCCTCCCCTTCACTCTCTCCTCCTCAACTCACCTTCCCCCTCCATCTACCCCCTACCTCCTCCCTCCACCGCCCGTTGTTTCACTAAGACACACAAGGACAAATTGACGCCCATTGATGAGCCTCTCCAAGGTTGTCCCTCTGGTTCCTTTCTGTTTACCTCCTTATTTATCTTGTTTACCTTTTTTTTTTACTTTTTTGTCTTGGTTACCTGTTATTTATATGTTTGTCTTGCCTATTTATTTGCTTACTTGTTTGTCTTGTTTACCTGTTGATTTACTTGTTTGTCTTGTTTACCTGTTTACTTACTTGTTTACTTTCTTGTTTATCTATTGACCTGTCTTGTTTACCTGCTTGCTTGTTTTGTTTACATGTTTGTTTACTTGATACTACAGCTGTCTTGGTGTTTATTAGTTTTTCGTTTAGTGCTTTTTTAGTGGTTTGTCTTATTATTTGGTTGTTTTGCTGTTTTTGTTTGCATAACTATGTGTTATAAGTGTAAGTTTGTGTATGTGGTTGAATATTTCCATGTTTAACGGGTGCTTGGCTAAATGTATGTTTTACTGCGTTTTTTCCATGTTTGATCAATTGTTTGTCTATGTTAGGTTGCATTTTTTCATGTCTGACCGAATACTGGACTATTTGTTTGCATGTTTTCCTGCGTTTTTTTTTCCATGTTTGAATGAATGTTTGACTAAATGTACATTTTACTACGCTTTTCCCAGGTTTGACCGATTATTTGATTATGTGTTTGCATGTCTTACTAAGTTTTGTCTGTGTCTGACCGAGTGTTTGTATGCATATTCCTATGTTTGACCGAGTGTTTGTATGTTTTAATGTTTCACTCGACGTTGTTCGAGTTCCCTTCAGGCAGTTTTCTGTGTTTGTTTCTTTCATTACTTAATTGCGTGTACTCACCTAACTACGGTTGTAAGTAAGTTTATTCAGGTATAGACAAAAACAGTTACATAAATTATCATACACAGCAGCATGTGCCGAGACCCTGGGATAACCCAAAAAAGTCAGAGTGACTTATTTCCATTGTGGTTGCAGGGGTTCAGTCTCAGCTCCTGGCCTGCATGGCTGCACACACACACACACTTTGACAGCCGTGATTAAATTAACAACGACCAGTACGGGTTCAGGTATGGCAGATCTTGTCTTCGTAACTTGTTGATGTTTCAATTCAAATTCAAAGTTTATTCTCTATAAGGATTACAATGCTGAGTTTACAGAAATTTGGTTATTGTTTGGTTTACATGTAGTAAAATTGTGATTACAGAGTGTACCACTAGAACGCTTAGCATGGCTAGGCATTTCGGGCATACTTAGTTTTATTCTTAATTGTAAAATATTACAAATTATGAGGTAAGTTGGTATTATGGCTAAGTGACTAAATACTAGTTTGTGAGTTTAGCAATGTGAATGCTTTTGTTTTGGCACAGTACATAGTTTCAGTATTGGAGTATCACAGGATTCATTATTTTAAGACTGAGATTAATATTTCTGTTTATGGTCAAATGAGTGAGTGAGTGTAAGTGTGAACCACCAGGTGGTATTCGTGTAGTTAGTTGACGGGGTGTATCAGGCAGATAAGATGTTTTCTAATGGTAGTTTTGAAGGTGATGAATGTGTCTGCAGTTCTAGAGTTCTCAGGTAGGGTATTCCAGATTTTAGGGCCTTTGACATACATTGAATTTTTGTAAAGGTTTAGTCGGACACGGGGAATGTCGTAGAGATGTTTGTGTCTGGTGTTATGCCTGTGGGTTCTGTCACAACTATCAAGAAAGCGTTTTAGGTCAAGGTTGATATTAGAGTTTAAGGCCCTGTAGATATAGATTGCACAGTAGTAAGTGTGGATGTACTGAACTGGGAGTAAGTTTAGATCTATGAAGAGTGGGGGGGGGGGGTGTTGCCAGGGATGGGATTTAGTGATTATTCTTACTGCAGCTTTTTGTTGGGTTATTATTGGCTTTAGGTGTGTTGCTGCAGTTGATCCCCAAGCACAAATAGCATAGGTGAGGTATGGATAAATAAGTGAGTGGTATAGTGTGAGAAGGGCATTTTGCGGCACGTAGTATCGTATCTTGGAGAGGATCCCAACCGTTTTGGATACTTTTTTGGCTATATGCTGGATATGGGTGCTGAAATTCAGGTTGTTGTCAAGGTATAAGCCTAGGAATTTTCCCCCATTATTTCTGGTAATTAGAGTGTTGTCAATCTTAATGTTAATTTGTGCATCTCCTGCTCTGCTACCAAACATAATATAGCAGGTTTTGTCAGTGTTAAGCGTAAGTTTATTGGCTGTCATCCAAGTCGATATTTTAATCAGCTCCTCATTCACAATGGTGTTGAGGGTGGCAAGATTAGGGTGAGAGATGACATAAGTCGTGTCATCAGCAAAGAGAATGGGTTTCAGGTGTTGGGATACGTTTGGAAGGTCACTGATGTATATGAGGAAGAGCAGGGGACCAAGGACACTTCCCTGCGGAACTCCAGTATCAAGTGGCCGTGTTGCTGATGCTGTGTCTTTAATGGTGACGTACTGATACCTATTAGTAATGTAAGATTTGAAATAAGCAAGCGCATGGCCTCTTATACCGTAGTGATCAAGTTTGTGGAGTAGGATGTCGTGGTTTACTGTGTCAAAAGCTTTTCTTAGGTCAATAAAAATTCCTAGTGGATATTCCTTATTTTCCAATGCTGTGTAAAGCAGATCTAGCATTTTTATGATTGCATCATTAGTGCTTTTATTTTTCCTGAATCCAAACTGGCAGGGGTTGAGTATGTTTTGAGCCGTTATAAATGAATACAGTCTCCTGTTCACGAGTTTCTCAAAGATTTTGGATAGCAATGGTAAGTTAGATATTGGCCTATAGTTGTTTAAGTCTGTAGGGTCACCACCTTTATGTATTGGTGTAACCCTTGCCATCTTGAGTAGTTTCGGGAAGGTGCTAGTCTCTATTGACTTGTTAAAAAGTAATGAAATAGCATGCGAAAGGACATGGGCCGCTCCCTTGTACAGTAATGGTGGGACATGAGACAGATTCCCCGAGTTATTTTTAAGTGACTTTATGATCTCAATGACTTCCGTGGGCTCAGTTGGTGCAAGATAGAAGTAATTAGGGAAATTTCCATCTAGGTAGTCCCCGGCATGGGCATTGGTATGTGGGATTTTACTGGCGAGATTAGATCCTATGTTTGAGAAGAAGTCGTTTATCTTGTTAGCTGTGTCAGTGGGATGTAGTGGTGTTTCATTAGGTTTAGTTGGGACAATATTCTTGGTTTTTCTCAGTTTGTGGGTCCCTAGAATCTGAGAGAGTGTTTTCCAGGTCTTTTTTATATCTCCTCTAGTGTCTGTGAATCTACTGGAGTAGTATAGTTGTTTGGCTTTTTTTATTACTTTGGTGAGAGCTGATGAATAGTGTTTAAGAGTATCTTTGTGTATTAAGCCCTGTCTATATTGCTTTTCATATTGGTGTTTCTTGTCAATGGATTTCAGAATGGTGCTGGTTAGCCATGGGCAACCAAGCCGTTTGTTTGTGATCTGTTTTGTTTTTATAGGACAATGTTTGTTGTATAGTCTAAGTAATTTGTTAAGAAAAATGTCTGTCCAGTCATCAATACCATTGGCCTTGGAGAATTCTGTAGGCCAATCAACAGTCTCTAGGTCAGCTGTGAACTTCCTTACTGAGGCCTCGTCATGGAGTCTAAATGAGACTTTGTTGTATTCAAGTGGTGGTTTACTAATGTTTGTCAGGAGGAAGGTAGGGTAGTGGTCTGTAGTGCTATCTGTGATTATCCCTGATTTAAGGGGGGCTAGTATATTGGTCCATATGTGGTCTATTATGGTTGCACTTGTCTCAGTGAGCCTGGTTGGTTTAGTTATTGTTGGTATGAGAAGTGTGTTGTTCATATTGTTGATGAAATCAGTTACAGGCTGATCATCTAGTAAGCCAAGGTTGATGTTGAAGTCTCCAGCTAAGAGAGAGAGAGAGAGAGAGAGAGAGAGGAGAGAGAGAGAGAGAGAGAGAGAGAGAGAGAGAGAGAGAGAGAGAGAGAGAGAGAGAGAGAGAGAGAGAGAGAGAAGGAGGGAGGGAGGATACGGCTGGAATGCAAACAAACCGTTTGATACTGTGCCCCACAAGAGGCTGGGCCAAAGACTTAAGATTTAATTAAGCACGAATGGCAGGGTACGTACTCCGGTGGATCAAGAATGTCTTAAGGAAAGGAAGAAAAGAGTGATTGTCAGGAAACAGCTGTCAAAATGGGCTCAACAGCTACAACAGCCCACTAAGATTTCAACAGCTACAACAGCCCGCTAAGAGTTCAACAGCTACAACAGCCCGCTAAGAGTTCAACAGCTACAACAGCCCGCTAAGATTTCAACAGCTACAACAGCCCACTAAGATTTCAACAGCTACAACAGCCCGCTAAGAGTTCAACAGCTACAACAGCCCACTAAGATTTCAATAGCTACAACAGCCCGCTAAGAGTTCAACAGCTACAACAGCCCACTGAGAGTTCAACAGCTACAACAGCTCACTAAGAGTTCAACAACTACAACAGCCCAATAAAAGTTCAACAGCTACAACAGCCCAATAAAAGTTCAACAGCTACAACAGCCCAATAAGACTTCAACAGCTACAACAGCCCACTAAGACTTCAACAGCTACAACAGCCCACTATGACTTCAACAGCTACAACAGCCCACTAAGAGTTCAACAGCTACAACAGCCCACTAAGAGTTCAACAGCTACAACAGCCACTAACACTTCAACAGCTACAACAGCCCACTAAGAGTTCATCAGCTACAACAGCCCACTAAGAGTTCAACAGCTACAACAGCCCACTAAGACTTCAACAGCTACAACATCCCACTAAGAGTTCAACAGCTACAACAGCCCACTAAGAGTTCAACAGCTACAACAGCCACTAAGACTTCAACAGCTACAACAGCCACTAAGAGTTCAATAGCGACAACAGCCCACTAAGAGTTCAGCAGCTACAACAGCCCACTAAGAGTTCAACAGCTACAACAGCCCACTAAGAGTTCAACAGCTACAACAGCCCACTAAGAGTTCAACAGCTACAACAGCCCACTAAGACTTCAACAGCTACAACACCCCACTAAGAGTTCAACAGCTACAACAGCCCACTAAGAGTTCAACAGCTACAACAGCCCACTAAGACTTCAACAGCTACAACAGCCCACTAAGAGTTCAACAGCTACAACAACCACTAAGACTTCAACAGCTACAACAGCCACTAAGAGTTCAACAGCTACAACAGCCACTAAGACTTCAACAGCTACAACAGCCCACTAAGAGTTCAACAGCTACAACAGCCCACTAAGAGTTCAACAGCTACAACAGCCCACTAAGAGTTCAACAGCTACAACAACCCACTAAGACTTCAACAGCTACAACAGCCCACTAAGAGTTCAACAGCTACAACAGCCACTAAGGCTTCAACAGCCACAACAGCCACTAAGAGTTCAACAGCTACAACAGCCACTAAGAGTTCAACAGCTACAACAGCAACTAAGAGTTCAACAGCTACAACAGCCCACTAAGAGTTCAACAGCTACAACAGCCACTAAGGCTTCAACAGCTACAACAGCCCACTAAGAGTTCAACAGCTACAACAGCCCACTAAGAGTTCAACAGCTACAACAGCCACTAAGAGTTCAACAGCTACAACAGCCACTAAGAGTTCAACAGCTACAACAGCCACTAAGAGTTTAATAGCTACAACAGCCACTAAGAGTTCAACAGCTACAACAGCCACTAAGAGTTTAATAGCTACAACAGCCCACTAAGAGTTCAACAGCTACAACAGCCCACTAACAGTTCAACAGCTACAACAGCCCACTAAGAGTTCAACAGCTACAACAGCCCACTAACAGTTCAACAGCTACAACAGCCCACTAAGAGTTCAACAGCCCACTAAGACTTCAGCAGCTACAACAGCCCACTAAGAGTTCAACAGCTACAACAGCCCACTATGACTTCAACAGCTACAACAGCCACTAAGACTTCAACAGCTACAACAACCGACTAAGAGTTCAACAGCTACAACAGCCCACTAAGAGTTCAACAGCTACAACAGCCACTAAGAGTTTAATAGCTACAACAGCCCACTAAGAGTTCAACAGCTACAACAGCCCACTAACAGTTCAACAGCTACAACAGCCCACTAAGAGTTCAACAGCTACAACAGCCCACTAACAGTTCAACAGCTACAACAGCCCACTAAGATTTCAACAGCCCACTAAGACTTCAGCAGCTACAACAGCCCACTAAGAGTTCAACAGCTACAACAGCCCACTATGACTTCAACAGCTACAACAGCCACTAAGACTTCAACAGCTACAACAACCCACTAAGAGTTCAACAGCTACAACAGCCCACTAAGAGTTCAACAGCTACAACAGCCACTAAGAGTTCACTAGCTACGACAGCTACAATAGCCCACTAAGAGGCAGGGGAGTGCACACAGTTGACATGAAGGTATCACCTGTCCAACATCTGGCCTCAATAACCTCCTTAACACCCCAGCCCTCTCCCCACACAGCTTTCCCCCTGCCAACACTGCTGGAGGGAAGCTGCAAGCCAAGTCACTCTTCCTCCAACACAAATATAACATCATTCCGATTTCTTTAATACATCTACACCAAGCCAACTTCACTGCTTTCTCTAGTCACAAACTTCCACCTCATTATACATACACACACAAGCGCGCGAGCGCGAACGAGCATGTGTGTGCGTGTGTGTGTGTGTGTGTGTGTGTGTGTGTGTGTGTGTGTGTGTGTGTGTGTGTGTGTGTGTGTGTGTGTGTGTGTGTGTGTGTGTGTGTATTGCCAAGCGGCAATACGAAAACGACATAGCATCGAAAGTCATGTCTGACCAGAAGCTGTTGTATAGCCACATCAGGAGGAAAACAATAGTCAAGGACCAGGTAATCAGGCTGAGGAAGGAAGGAGGGGAGATCACAAGAAACGACCGAGAATTATGTGAGGACCTCAACACGAGATTTAAAGAAGCATTTACAGTAGAGACAATAAGGACTCCAGGAAGCCGGAATAATGGGGTACATTAACAAGGGACACACCAACAAGTGCTAGACAAAATACACACAACCAATGAGAAGGTGAAGACGCTGCTAAGTGAACTAGATACCTCAAAGGCGGTGGGACCAGACATCTCTCCAAGGGTCCTTAGAGAGGGACCAGAGATGCTGTGTATGCCACTAACAACAATTTTCAACATATCCATTGAAACTAGGCAACTATCTGAGGTGTGGAAGACTGCAAATGTATTCCCAATTTTTAAAGGTGACAGACATGAGGCATTAAACTACAGACCAGTGTCACTGACATGTATATTATGCAAAGTCATGGAGAGGATTATCAGGAGGAGGATGGTGGAGCACCTGGAAAGGAACAGGCTTATACATGACAACCAGCACGGTTTCAGAGAAGGGAAATCCTGTGTCACAAACCTACTGAAGTTTTACAACAAGGTAACAGAAGTAAGGCAAGAGAGAGAGAGAGAGAGAGAGAGAGAGAGAGAGAGAGAGAGAGAGAGAGAGAGAGAGAGAGAGAGAGAGAGAGAGAGAGAGAGAGAGAGAGAGAGACAGAGAGAGAGACAGAGAAAGAGGAGTGGATAGATTGCATTTTCTTGGACTGCAAAAAGGCTTTCAACACAGTTCCACACAAGAGATTAGTGCAACAGCTAGAGGATCAGCGTCAGTAGGAACGTTGGTTAAGCGGGCTGTGACATCGAAGGAAGCCATGCTTTTGTTTTTAACATTTCTTCGATGTCACAGCCCTCTTTACCAACGTTCCTACTGACGCTGCAATCAACATTCTGAGACAGAGGCTCACTGAAAACCACGACCTCCCTTTACCTCTTCTAGATTTCATCTTCTAGATTTCTTTGTGTTAATTTCAACTTCTTCAAGTATCAGGACAACTGTTACAAACAATGCTTTGGGATGGCAATGGGCAGCCCGCTCAGTGCTGTGCTTGCCAACCTCTTCATGGAAAACCTGGAGACAGAAATTCAGCACCCTCATTCCCAACACCGTTACCTGGCTAAGATTCGTTGATGATATATTGGTTTTCTATCCGAGACGTCACATTAATTCTATGTACATTAATTAAATATCCGAGACGTCTCAATATCCAGGCCCTTCTCAACAAGATCAATGCAGCCGAACCATCAATAAAGTTTACACTTGAACTCGAAAACGATACCAAACTTCCTTTCCTCGACGTTCTCCTGTGCAGATCTCCCGACAGTGACAAACTTCTCTTCAAAGTGTATAGAAAACCTACCAACAAGGACGATCTTATACACTTTTATTCACACCAAGACACCCGCACTAAAAGAGGAGTCCTCATTGGCTTCTTCTTGAGAGCTCTTCGCATCTCCAGCCCTTGTTTTCTTGAAGAATGTACTTACATAACACAAGCCTTTACACGTCTTCAGTTCCCATCTTTCTTCATCCCTTGTTATAATAAGGTTAGGTAAGTTTTCTAAGATTCTTTTGGTGCAAAATTAAAATTTTTTACATTAACATTAATGAAAAATATATATCTTTAAACGTATAAGAGAAAATTTTAGAAAGGGCTTAATTTTAAATGAGTTCTTGCTAACTGACCAGTTTTACATATTCGGCACGACATATATATATACATATATATATACATATATATATATATATATACATACATATATATACATATACATATATATACATATATACATACATATGCAAGGAATTCGCAAGAGCAGGCGAAATATACACAAACACTGATCTCTGGCTGAAGGAGACTCGAACCTACGAACCTTGGAACAAGGTATGCAGTGCTTTACCGATCTTCCCACACTGGACCAATACCTTTGAGTCCAGCTTGCGCTAGACTTTGATCCAAGGCAGCCAGCTTTCAGGGAGAAGGCTTACAGCTTTTCATCTCATCCCCTGCATGCATCAGCCTTACTAGAGATATTAACAATGCAAGGAATTCGCAAGAACAGGCGAAATATACACAAACACTGATCTCTGGCTGAAGGAGACTCGAACGTACAAACCTTGGAACAAGGTACGCAGCGCTTTACCAATCTACCCACAATGGACCAATACCTTGGAGTCCAGCTTGCGCTAGACTTTGATCCAAGGCAGCCAGCTTTCAGGGAGAAGGCTTACAGCTTTTCATCTCATCCCCTGCATGCATCAGCCTTACTAGAGATATTAACAATGCAAGGAATTCGCAAGAGCAGGCGAACTATACACAAACACTGATCTCTGGCTGAAGGAGACTCGAACGTACAAACCTTGGAACAAGGTACACAGTGCTTTACCAATCTACCCACACTGGACCAATACCTTGGAGTCCAGCTTGCGCTAGACTTTGATCCAAGGCAGCAAAGTAACAATGCTCAGTGGGGTCTGATAAAGACCCATTGTAAGCTCTGCAATCCCGTTGAGAGGATGAGCTGCTGGTGCACAATAAACCAGCCACTAAAGCGACACACATAACAAAACACACTACATAAAGTTAATTAACACGCGGCATTAGACTAACATGAGAACCATCTCAGACTGTAAATAAAACAACACATACACAAACAATTAAACATACTGAACATACAGATTATGTATACATACTAAGATACATTCTACATCTGCTGGAGTCCATAACACAGACCGGGCTGCCAAGGTAGGAGACCACGTGATAAGACACGTGTAACACCGAGAATCTTTATTGGCGAGACGTTTCGCCCGCTCAGCAAGCTTTAGACTGATAAAGCCTACCGCGTTATCGAAACGTCTCACCAATAAAGATAATCAGGTGTGGCCCATGTGTCTTACTCAGTAACTTGTGTTGTAAACTCAAGATTAAGTCGTAATAAAAGACAGATAGTGAACAAACAGAATCAACAGAGACTTGAACCGTCGTCTTGGCACGTAACTAAAGCTTTCGTATTGTAAGCTTCGTGGCTCAGCGGTACAGTGCTGAACCTGCTACATGACACATAAGAAAAAAGGAACACTGCAACAGGCCTACTGACAAATGCGGAGCAGGTCCATGTGCCCCCCCCCCGGATTAGCCCATTGACCCCCCCCCGGATTAGCCCATTGACCCCCCCCCCGGATTAGCCCAATGACCCACCCAGTCTGGTCACCTCCACTTAAGGATGGAGCACGGCACCAGACCCAGCAGCACAAGCTAGTCAGGTTCAACTCACACCCACCCACACCCACTCATGTATTTCTAACCTATTTTTAAAACTACACAATAACTGTACTCGGGAGTTTGTTCCACTCATCCACAACTCTATTACCAAACCAGTGCTTTCCTATATCTTTCCTGAATCTGAATTTTTCCAACTTGAAACCATTGCTGCGAGTCCTGTCTTAGCTGGAAATTTTCAGCACGCTATTTACATCCCCTTTATTTATTCCTGCTTTCCATTTATACACCTCGATCATATTTCCCCTAATTCTACGCCTTTCGAGAGAGTGCAGATTCAGGGCCCTCAGTCTATCCTCATAGGGAAGATTTCTGATACATGGGATCATCTTTGTCATCCTCCTCTGTACGTTTTCCAGAGCATTTATATCCATTCTGTGCAAGACAGGTATACAATACCCACAAGATGAAAGTTAAGACACTTGTGCAACATCTGGCTGAGGGACTGATTACCTCATCTTTTGTATATAGTTCTTCAGTTTTCTTATTATGTCCAAAGAATCTGTATTCATAAAGCCACTGGATGGCGAAACGTCTACAATAAAGATAACCAGATGTTGTGGTGAATGGTTTTGAAAACCGACATGCAACACATGGGAATCTTTATTGAAGAAACGTTTCGCCACACAGTGGCTTCATCAGTCCAATACAAAGCAGAAGGTATAAGTCCATCAATCTACAAGATTGATGGACTGAACACATCGACTCAAGGCTGAGGGACTGATTACCTCAAACTCCTCCTCTCCTTATACCTTCTGCTTTGTATTGGACTGATGAAGCCACTGTGTGGCGAAACGTTTCTTCAATAAAGATTACCATGTGTTGCACAAGTGTCTCAATTCTTCATAACCAGATGTTGCACAAGTGTCTTAACTTTCATATCCATTCTGTAATACGGTGACCAGAACTGAGCAGCATAGTCTAAATGAGGCCTAACCAAGGATATATAGAGTTGAAGAACAACCTGAGGACTTCTATTATTTATACTTCTAGATATGAAGCCAAGAATTCTGTTAGCTTTATTGCGAACACTAATGCACTGTTGTCTTGGTTTTAGATTACTGCTAACCAGAACTCCTAAATCCTACATTATTTAGTTTATATGTGGCATGGTTATTTAACTGTCCAACATTTAGAACTTTGCATTTGTCAAAATTAAACTGCATCTGCCACTTCTCCGACCATTGCATGTCTATTCAAATCATCCTGGAGTGCTCTAGTGTCCTCATTAGAATGAATTGGACGGCCTATTTTGGTGTCATCAGCAAATTTGCTTATGTCGCTATTTATTCCCTCATCTATGTCGTTTATGTAAATTGTGAACAACAACGGGCCCAACACTGACCCCTGAGGAACACCGCTTGTGACGTGCCCCCATTCTGATTTCTCCCCATTTATGCAAACTCTCTGCTGTCTATTTGTCAGCCATGCCTCTACCCAGGAAAAAAATTTCTCCTCCTATTCCGTGTGCCTTAAGTTTCCTCAATAGCCTCTGGTGTGGAACTCTATCGAAAGCCTTACTGAAGTTCATATACACAATATCATATTCATTACCATGATCTACCTCCTCAAATACCGTAGTGAAAAAAGTTAGTAAATTCGTAAGACAGGAACGCCCCTTTGTAAAACCGTGTTGAAATTGCTTCGGCAATTATTGATTCCATAAATTTTCCCACTGTGGAGGTAAGGCTTATTGGTCTATAGTTCGAAGCCAAGGACCTGTCACCTGCCTTGTAAATAGGTATTACATTTGCCATTTTCCACTTATCAGGCACTATGCCAGTCTGTAGTGATATGTTAAAAAGATTAGCCAAAGGTATGCTAAGTTCCTCTTTACGTTCCTTTAACACCCTTGCAAACAGTTCATCAGGGCCTGGGGATTTGTTAGGTTTTAGTTTCTCTATTTGTCTGAGGACCATGTCACTAGTTACCGCAATCGTACATAGTTTATTATCATCCTGTTCTACATAATCTATTATTTCAGGAATATCGCTAGTATTTTCCTGGGTGAAAACTGAGAGGAAATAGGTATTTAGAATTTCACACATATCCTTATCATTGTCAGTGATCTGACCAGAGTTACTCAGAGCATTGTCCATTCTTTTATTTAGCTTACATTAAATACTTTTAAAAGTGAAAGCCCCCTCGAAACCAGTCACAGGTATAAAAAATAATATAATATATATATATATATATATATATATATATATATATATATATATATATATATATATATATATATATATATATATGGGAGTGATCTTACGTCTAAACTTCATACAAATATAATTGCAGCAACACACAGCAGCCTATCTAAAATGCACTGAATTTCTTGAACTAAACCTTTGACAGTCATCGCAAGGACTGATGGAGGCTTGATTCTTCGTCCCCTAAGTGTGGCATCCAGTCCCTGATCAGGCAGGTTGTTGGTGACTGTGACGCAGCATTTCTGAAGAAACTAAGCCTGTATAACAATAAAGTGGACAAGAACTGTTAAAGAACACTGCCTGAACCAGATTAACCTTTAGCCATAAAATATCGTTACTATTGTTCACTAAGTAAATAACATAGACTAACCATCTTCTATCAGGCTGTGGGACTGATAACCTCAAAACTACCTCTCCACTTCTTGTCTCCAATACTGCAGTCAACTCGGTATTTGACTGATGAAGGCTGCAGCGTAGGTGAAACGTTTCGTCAATAAAGGTACCTTGTGTTTGTTGCACATGTGACTCACTCATAAACTTGTCGGTGTTGTACAACATTTACAATACCTTATACACCCTTCATTTTAATTATAACGCCTTTGTACTAACACAACGCCATCAGTCCCTCTCAAGGCTAACGGACTGATCACCTCATGTCTACATCAATACTTCTGCTGTTTCCTCTGTGTGTCGACTGAAAAAGCCTGCTTAACAGGCGAAATGTTTGGTTAACAAAGATACTAAACTGTTGCACGTGTGTTTTAAGACACGATACTGTGGCTACAACAATTAAGAGACACGAGGTGACGTTTCGCTCAGTCCCGGACCATTATCAGGTGCCGAGTAAGAGAAAATGAGAGAAAGCCAGAAGACAGATGAGGTGAAGAGGCGAGGAGAAAGTCAAGGTCATCCATGATAGTAATGTTGCATGTATAAAGTTATTGCTATATATGTATGTATAGTGTTATAACCATATTTATATGCATAATGTTATGTCGGTATGTATGATATTTGTAAATCTGTATGTATATTATTATATCTGTACATATACTGTTATTACTGCTATCTGTATGTATAATGTTATTATTATATCTGTATGTATAATGTTATTATTATATCTGTATGTATAATGTTATTATCTGTATGTGTAATGTTATCATTATATCTATGTATAATACATATTATTATATCTATGTATAATACGTATTATTATAACTATGTATAATACGTATTATTATATCTATATGTATAATGTTGTTGCTTTATCTGTATCTTAAGATTCAGATAATTTCAGCATAATACAAGTTTGTATAGTGATGGGTGACATTTAAGTGTGCATGCAGAAAGACCTTTAGTACGTAGAGCATTTTTAATTTTGTGAGGGTGAACCGGAAAGCAGAGGACAGCCTCAGTCCAATGACGGAAAGTTGCACTGAATGGGTCATCATAAGACTAGGGCTCTCAGGAAACATTTTAATTTTTTTCCTGACAATGGCAGTATCACACCCACCAAATTCCTTTATACCATTGTTTAGCGTGGGTGAGTAACTCATGTAAAACAAACTGGGTATCTATGGTTGAAACGTTTTGCCTACACAGTATGCTTCTTCTAGTCTCAGCATTTTTACGCTGAGAGAAATACACCTCTTAGTGTACATACCCTGTCACACAGTATCCAAGAAGAGGAAGAGGCAGCTCTACGAGGAATGCGCTACCAGTGTAGCTTAGAAGAGGAAGAGGCAGCTCTAAGAGGAATGCGCTACCAGTGTAGCTTAAGACTGTTAGCTTTCTTCCCTGCCTCAGTGAACTATATACGTGGCTTCCAACTATCACTATTACTCCCATTATACCTGCCTCACACCTGTCGCTAAACACTTCCCACCGGGTACTTTCGCTCCCTGGGAAAGTGTCATTTTTTTTATTAAACAAAACTGGATATATGTGCAGTGTGCTGCTACTCTCGTCTATATGTTAGTTACACACTAGGAGAAAAAGCTAGCAGTTTCCCTGCTATATTCCATTACAAGGTGTGGAAATGTGTCAGCCTGAGCTAGGAGACTTCAGTAGTGTCAGCCTGACCTAGAAAACTTTAGTAGTGTCAGCCTGATCTAGAAGACTTCAGTAGTGTCAGCCTGAGCTGGGAGACTTCGGTTGTGTCAACCTGAGCTGGGAGACTTCAACAGTGTAAGCTTCAGCTGGTTGATTTCAGCAGTGTCAGCTTTAGCCGGGGAACTTCAATGGAGAATTGATTTCTACAAGTACATGATACAGCTTATACAAACCATAGCTGACATCAATGACATTCTATACAGAAAGCTTCTGGATACGCACAGCATTTCGGCAGACTTAGGTTAATTTTATCCCCAGGATGCGACCCACGCCAGTCGGCTAATACCCAGGTACCTACTTATTGCTAGATAAACAGGGACAGCAGGTACCACTCGTACCGGTGATCGCACCACGGACCTCAGTGTGTGAGCTGAGTGCGCTACCAACCGAGCTACAGGACACCGATCAATAGCGTCAAGCGTTCCAGTAAGAGTTGATCAGCTGTGGGAGCTTCAAGAGCTTGGTTCCAGTACAGCTGGAATCACTATTACTTGCGAATTGCCATCTCTTAGACGTCATTATCGGTGTGAGGGGGAAAAGGCGGTACTATCAATCATGTTAGCGAGAAAGTGATTGTTCAAGTACGTCTCGTGGATAACGTTATTACCACCCTTGTTCTTATTGATATTACTATCACCACTGCTGCGGCTACTGCTATTACTGCCACCAAAACTGTCACCACCATCACTGCTGCTACTACCACCAACCACTGCTGCTACAACCACTATTACTGCCACCAAAACTGTCACCACCACCACTGATGCTACTGCCTCTAACCACTGCTGCTACTACTACCAAAATAGTCACTAGTGCCACCAACCACTGTTGCCATTGTCACTATTACCGCCACCAAAAATGCTGCTGCTACTACTGCTACCACTACTACAATAGTTATAAATATATTTATTATAACAACAGTTGGTTCTAGTAATAACAACAGCAATAGTATTAGTAATAACAGAAGCATCAGTAGCATCAACAATAGAGGCAGTAGCATACAAATCAGCAGCATCAACAATGGAAGCAAAAACTACAATAACCGCAGCAGAAACAACAATAGCAACAACGACAAGAATAACCCCAGTAGCACTATGATAACCACATACATCGGGAACAACAGCAACAGTAGCAACACACCAACAAAAGCAGCACCTCTGCAGAAAAGAGACGCGAGCGGAAGAGCTTTAGCCTATTACACTCGCATGAGAAGTGAAGCTGGGCGACAATTTGAGAATGACATAGCAGAATAGGCTAAATCATCGTTGCAACTACGGTACAGTCACGTCAGATGGAAGACTATAATACTTAATTAATGAGACATGTGCAACACTTAGCTCTATATTTGAAGACGCTTCGCCAACCAGTAGTTTTTTCAATTTATCACACAAATTATTTGAAGGTGTTAAAACTGCAGCAGTAGATGAGGTAATAAGTCCCTGGGGAGGGGAAGACCCTGGGTGCCTATAGGGCGATCTCCCTCATGTGTGCTGATTATAAGCTTTTTGCGAAGGTTTTAGGTAATTGCATGAAGAAGGTGATTGACCTTGTTCTACATAGAAGACAGTATGGGATTCCAGGTCTAAGTATGCGTGAGGGGCATGGGAGAATTAGGGATTTTGTGGAGGGTAGACAAGGGGGTGGGGGAATCTTGGGGATCGATTGGAAGCAGGCTTATGACTGTAGATAGACGTATGTTGTGGAGTATTTTACAAAAACAGGGTTTTGGGTGGGTGACTACTTTGTATACGCCTGCGAGGGTCAGAGTACAGGTTAATGGGAAGTTAGGGCTGCCGGTGCAGTTGGGGAGGGGTTTGCGACAGGGTTGTCCCTTGTCTCAAATCCTCTTTGCATGCATGCAGAACCCATTTTACAGGCTTATACCCCTCAAGGAAGGTTCCTTGACGCTGGTGAGGGGCTCTTGATTCAGGGAATTGGATCTGTGCTCCAGTTTCCTGAATTAAGCCTGAATACCTTCCACATCCCCCCCACAGGCGCTGTATAATCCTACGGGTTTAGCGCTTCCCCTTGATTATAATAATAATAATACAGGCTTATAGAGGAAGGAGTGTGGGAACGGGGAGGGGAGGGTCCTGGCAGATGTGGGATTGTGGGGTATGTGGATGACACCACAGTTTCGGTGGGAGGGGAAATAGGATTGGGGAATATGGGATGTATAATAGAGATTTTTGGTGGGGCGACCAGGATGAGGGTTAATGGAGCAAAGTCTAAGTTATTGGAAGTAGGTACGTGGGTGGGGGGGTTTGGGGGAAGTGTATGGGTGGAACGTTGTGGATAGAATTAAGATCTGCGGGGTTGTGTACATGGCGGATGCTGGGGTGGCGCAGAGGATAAATTCAAGGGAAGTTGTGAGTAGAGCGATGGGTAGGATGCGAGGGTGGAGGGCCGGGGATGTAACATTGCAGTAGAGGGTGGTGGTGGTAAACACTCTTGTGTATAGTAAAGTGTGGGGAGTGGCAGAAGTCTATCCCCTGAGGTCGTGTGATATTCAGGAACTGGAGAGGCGGGTTTTGAGGTATGTGTGGGGTTATAGGAGGCCATGGCTACGGAAGGAGGTGGTGATGACATGCGTGCGGCAGGGTGGGCTGGGTCTTATACCTTTGGACACACGCGTGAAGGCTGTGTATGTGAAGCAGCGGTACCTGAAGGCGGGAGGAGAGAGGGGTATAAGGGTGGGAGTGGTCATGGAGGATGTGAGGAAATGGTGCAAGGGGAAGGCGTTATTGGTGTGTGAAGTTATGGTGCGTAATTTGTTGACAATACGGGATCCAAGAAAAGTAAGGGTAAGTAGGTTTGGGAGGACAGGTAAGGTAGGCAGGGTGAGGTGATACAGGGACTAGATACATACCCGATGTATGATTGGAGGGGTATTTGGGAAGACTTTCGAAAGATTAGATTAAAGCCGAAGGTTCGTGAATTGGTATATAGGTTCTTTCTGGAAATTCTAGCTTCAAGGTCTGTGCTATATAGAATGGGTTATGTAGGTGCGGAGAATTGTCTGCATTGTGGGGAAGAGGAGACGGCTTTTCATGCTGTATATTTTTGTGAAAACTTGGGGGTTGTAAGGACATGGTTAGCGGGGGTCCTAGGTATAGTGGCGGGGGGTGGGAGTAACATTTCGACTTTGAGGGCTTTGAATTTTGATGTGGGAGGAGTTTCCAAGGACATTCGGAGGGCAGTGATGTATGTGGTGGCAGATTTTTTGTATGTTTCTTGGGGTATGCGGGATGTGGGGGGTGTTTGTAGGGTGCGGGCGCTTGCGGCGAGTGTATCGTACGGTTTGCAGGAATAGGCTACTATATGGGAGGGTGTAGGTAAATAGTTTTCCTTTGGGTTATGGTAATCTGAGGGTAGGTGTAATGTTAGGGTTGGGTGTAGGGTAGAGCTGGCATGGGTTGTTTTCCCTTAACTGTCACTTTTGTTTTGTTTTGAGATCCGTGAAGGGTGGAATGTGGATTAAGAGTGTGTGGTAGTGGAGTATGTGGGTGTGCAGTCGTTATGCATGAGGGGGGCATAGTGGGGGGGGGGTGAACTGGAGACATATGGTTAAGAGACTGGGGTTTTGACTTTAGACTTCAGGTACGGGCTCGAGTATGAAAGCGAGAGTGAGTTTGTGTAGTCAGGGGATGACAGGAGGGGGGGGGGGCTTTCTGAAGTGTCTTGGGCCAGGATGGTTTTTTAATGCTTTATGTAGTACGGCTCTGCATATGTACTACTATGTGTGTTGAATACGGTCTCAGGAGTTTTGTTCCTGTGTGGGACTGTATATGTTTTACTACTGTAATAGACTGTTTAGGTGGGGTGTGCCATGGTCTTCCTGTGAGGTTAGGCACTCACTAAGGTGATTGCTGTTCGTCTATGTTTGTTGGGTTTAGATGTGGAGAGTGAAACAAGTCCAGTTTAGGGTATTCACAAGCGTTTTTATTTGAGGCTTAAAGTCAGGGAGGTAATAAGAAGATATAATGTTCCCAATTTGGATATGCTTATATGTGATAGGGAAATCCTTTATAACCATTTTTTTATTATTATTATTATTAAAGATTCGCCGGTATTCTCCCGGCCCGGGCCTTTTCCAAGTGGTGCCCCGGCCTTGGCTCCCTCTTTAGGGAGTGTCTGAGACCTAAGTCTCCCATGGGAGGAGGCACAAATACCTCCTCATCTTTGGGACCAATTGTCCCCAGGCCTAGCCACAAGCTAGGCCTCTCTGGTCTGCCATCCCCGCCCCAAGGGGGCTAATGGGAATGACAGTCTTGTGAGCTACAAGCTCCGGCTCAGGCACCTACCCTACCCTAGAAGGGTTAGGCATGGTATCGATCACCATTTTTTTGTTTTTGGCGAATCCCATTGTGAGAAACCAAACTGTTACACGGTTACGGGATATGTTTATATAATGTACTTACTGATTAATTGTATTTTTAGTTTGTTCTTTTTCTGAAAGAATAGCTTGTTATCCATGTTTGTTTATTTTAAGTTCTTTTGGGTGAGGTGATCCTGGTATTATTGTAATTGCTGTATCATACTTTATGATATTTTGGTTTTTACGAGGTGGTTTTGTAAGCCATCAGGCAGTTATAGCCTTTACCTTTGTATTGTTTTAGGAACAGATGTTGCATTGTAGATTTTATGCTTAATATTCTTTAGTGATGTAAGTTTTCATACTTTTGGCTAGTATTGTATATGTGTTAGGGTTAACGTAATTTATTGTGCACTCTTGCGGTCTTACTTTTATGTTGTACTTCTCCGTAAGGTGTACACTCCGTGGAAGGATGTACACTCCGTGGAAGGATGCACAATCAGGAATTAGATGTACCTGCTATGGGGTAGTTAGGTTAGATTTAGTGTTCCAGATACAATGTCATTACTCCAAGGCTTGGAAGGGTCATTGTTTAATGGACAGATTGTGTCTTTCAGATGTACCATATCAATTTGAAAGTACATGTACTATGAAGAATTTTGTAACATATTCTAAGACTTATTGTTGTAATGAGGTGTGTAATGATTTTTCTTTTTTCACTATTGTTTTCGCTATGTATGTCTTTTAAATAAAACATAAAAAAATAAGTCCCTCAGTCTTGTAGAATGATACACAGAACGTCTTAAAACATAAAAAAATAAGTCCCTCAGTCTTGTAGAATGATACACAGAACGTCTTAAAACATAAAAAAAATAAGTCCCTCAGTCTTGTAGAATGATACACAGAACGTCTTAAAACATAAAAAAAAATAAGTCCCTCAGTCTTGTAGAATGATACACAGAACGTCTTCAAATACAGAGACCTAGATGTTGCATATTTTACTAATTCTTCAACGTGTCGGTATTGTATACCAATATTGTGCTGATAAATGATTAATAAGACATGTTCATCACTTAAATATTTTTATTGCCGAAACGTTTCGTCAGCACAGCAGGCTTCTTCAGTCGAATGTTGGCGGATATAACACTGAAGACTAGAAGAAATTTTAACGTGATCTGTCCGTCACCGGTGGTGGGGGGGGGGCAGTCTCTGAAGCTAAGCATAGGCATATGGTCAAACCTTACATACTAGAGCAGAAGTGAGATGAAGCAGCTGGAGTTGACATCACATGAGCGTGGCCCACTAGCGGCAGTAGGTCATGCTAAACAGTTACTAAGCAAGGAATTCCAGATTTTGCCTGTACCAGATACCATGGTGTTGCTGTGCTGCTGACGCCTATTACCAAACAGGGGTGGCGCAAGAATTTCTATACAAGAGCTTAGGGGTAGTTATGTCGTTAATGGAGGCTACGAGACCTATTTTGAAATCCCGTTTTGAGACTCTGACCGCGGGTTCAAATCCCGCCCGTGGTATGTATGGTTTGTTTATTACTGGTTTTATTGAGGTTTTGGGGGGACTGAGGGAATTTTGGGGCCTGAAGACCTCCAGCCCCCTCCCTAGACACCGTCAATGTATACCAAGGCTGAAGGACTGATCACGTCATAGCTACTACTATCTCCAGTGTCTATTCTGTATTCGACTGAAGAAGCCTGTTGTGCAGGCGAAACGTTTCGGCAATAAGGCTACGCAAGTATTGCACATGTGTCTTCTTCATGAACTTGTATGTATTATTTACCATCAACAACATTACAAAAATAAACTGTGTGATTCTCAAAGATATTTTCTTCATTCTTTGACATTTCTGTGCACTATACAATTTTCTTCTCAAAACACAGGGGAAAATGTCCAATTAATATAAAATAATATAAAATGAACTGTTTCAAACAGTAGATCTGAAATGGACTGAAATGGACTGTGAAATGGACTTGCTAGGCAAGTCCATTTCACAGTGATTCTTTGGTTATCATTGGCAATTCCCACGTTGAGAGCGATAGCGTCATAAACAGCACCTTTCACTACTGCATATCTGCAGTTGTATCTAAATCGCAAACAAAAATATATAGCTATTGTTCAAGACTATGAAGCTAGACACTCCTCAAGGCTGAGGGACTGACCACTTCAATCCAACTACTTGAAGGTTGATAGATTGATCACATCAATTGTCTCCACATTTAGTCACCTCTGTATTCGACTGAAGAAGCCTAATATTCAAGCGACACGTTTTCGGAAATACTTCACTTCTGCACACGTTGTCTTACTCATTTATATAACTATCTTACCATAATTATAAGTGTAGTCTGAAAACAGTTACTAGGATCACCAAGCGAATTGTATTTTCCACAGACTACGCTAGTAGTTTATTACTCGTGTTAATATTCATGGAAGTGCTAAAACCGTAAGGGTCATAGTGCCTAGGGAAATGAAGTAATCAGGTTTGATACAAGGAACAGGAGGGGTAGCCCTTTACTAACATCCCTCCATGGCTTTATTGCTTGTAGATCACAGTAGTAGTAGTAGTAGTAGTAGTAGTAGTAGTAGTAGTAGTAGTAGTAGTAGTAGTAGTAGTAGTAGTAGTAGCAACAGCACAGCAGCAATAGGAGCAGTAGCAGTAGAAGCATTAGCATAACAGTAATATCAAATGTAGTAGTAGTATTAGTAGTAGTTGGAAAAAGAGCAGTGGTGGTGGGGGAGGGGGTTAGTAATAGTAGTAGTAGAACTAACAACAGAAGTAAACAATAGTAGTAATGGGGCTAAATTAGATGAGGAATGAGACTTAATTAAGCTTGAATTAAGAATTTTTAACAGATTTTCACCGGCATGAAGGCGACTCCCTGGCTTCCTTGAAGGAGAACTTTGATAAAAACTTGGATAGAGATTTCGACACATTTCTCAACATCGATGTAGTTAGCGTGACTGAAGACAATAGCAACAGTACATACAGTGTTCTCAAACTTCATTATGAGGCATAGTCTTTCGAGCAAGAATAAGCAAGAATAAAGTCAACCACTTCCTACTGAATCTTGTGTCAAACTGTTTTCCACTTCAAGTTGATGTTTTTGTATGTCAAGATATAAGACAAGTTGATGATTAAGACACAAGTGCAACAATAACGATAACCAACTGTTGCGCATGTCTCTTAATCATCAACTTGTCGGTATTTTATACCATTTTCAAAATAAAACTAAGTGTCTCTTACATGCGTGTTAGCTAGTTGCCTAACTGGGCTTAGAGCCTAGTGATAAAGTCCCTGATAAAGAAAATTCTTCCACAAATACCAGTATGTGTCTTACGTACTGTCCAGTATTCTCTACCAATATATTACCATGCTCAAGGAGTCATTAAGGCAGCACATCACCTGTTCGCCAGAAGTCAAGAATATTTTAATCCCTAACTCTCAGCATATATAATGTACATTAAGAGGTAGGTGTGAGTTCGACCTACCTAGGATGGGTCATTAGCTAAGACACATTTGCAATAGTTAGGTGACAAATATGGAGACATCAGAAGCAGTGGAGTGGTCAAGATGATGTGACCAGTCCAGCAACATTGAAGAAGCAATTTCAGGTGGACAGTCCCTCAGCCTGGAGATGTGCTCAACACATCTGAGGGACTGACTACCTGACACACTTCTTGGTGTGCATATAACCAATGGGTGTTACTGTAATGATGACTCGTGAACAGATTTTTAACCACAGACTGGCCGACCACAACTTCCAACTTGGCTTTTAACCCCTCCCACCAAAAAAAAAAAAAAAAATCTACGTAACTTGCTTCTTGGATTCGTGAAGCTTAACTCTCATTAATTTTTGATAGATCAACTATATATTGAACACCTTTACTCCTCAGCTCTTGTAATGATCTAGTTCTCTGTGTATATATGTTGAGAGTTTACTTTATCCTTGTTTTAAAGATTAAAGTATTCTTATCAGGTGGTGAAAAGGTTACAAACTTAAAAGCAGCCTCAATAACCCTCGTCTAGTGGGTAGTCTTTAAACTTTATTAATAATTTTCTATAATGACCCTCAAAATTGTCTGACCAATGCTATCTAGTTGTCTAAAGTTGAAAGCCAAACAATAAACGGCCTCAATGATCATAAATTTGAAGACAATTGTTAAAGGCATCAACTGCTTCCTAGAGTCCGTAACTTTCACTGATCATCTCAATTTAAATCATAAAGTGAATAGCAGTAACAATTTTCTTCCTTCACTGTTTTAGTGAACTCTTTTTTGTCTGATGATAGCGATGGTGGTATGATAATGACTCACGAAATCGTAATGACACGACTGCAAACAAACCATACCACGGGCGGGGATAGAACCCGCATGTCGGTCTGGAGTTCATGACTGATAGCGGTATGATAATGATGGTGACGGGGGGACTGGAAGCAGCCCAGCTGCCGTGGAGAGAAGACGTCGTCGTTCCTGCTCTTCAGTTATCCTGAGTAATTCTCGAGCTGAGCAACTCTGAACACTGTTACTCGAGATTATTCTTGGGTTATCCTGAGCAGTTCTTCACCAGAGCTGAGAGGAAACTTGCTTGCAGTCACTTCGAGCCCCATCCTATCAAGAGGGTAAGGCGGTGACTTGCTTACTTGTTCACCCCTCTCTTCCCCATCCCCCCATCCTTCCCCATCCTCCCCTCACCCAAACATCTACACTGGCCCACACACTAACACACTACATACATTGCTATCCTTCTGACTTTCCTATCTTCTTTTTCGGCAACTTCGCTTTGGCGAGTTAACACAAGGCATTTTGACCATCCGGTAGCCCGTGTGGTTTTTTAAAATCCGGCCGATCTTTGCCTTGGGCCCT
Organism: Cherax quadricarinatus; assembly: GCF_038502225.1. NCBI lineage: Eukaryota > Metazoa > Arthropoda > Malacostraca > Decapoda > Parastacidae > Cherax > Cherax quadricarinatus. Next base: position 12,477,618 of record NC_091366.1, read on the forward strand.
TTCCCCCTCACCACTCGAGGGTAGGCTATCTTAGGGGCTGACCTTCATAAGTCAGCTGAAATAGGATGTTAGACTAACACTAAGGAAAGGCCCTTTTTGTTAAAGTAACTTATGTGCCTGATGTACCTTCCTGGACATCATGGCGCGACATAATTCCCAGCTAGTAAGATTACCTGTTGTCTATGTTCCCCATCAGTGGATGGTAGTCGACCGCATCCTGGGACACTGACGAAGATAAATAAATTCTAGCATGTATCTGCTCGAATTCAACTGTTGTTCCAGTGGATGTTTTTACAACCCCCGCTGGGGTAGTACTTCTCTCTTCTGAAGAATTACTTCAACTACTAAAGCAGGAGGTCCTGGACAAATTGACGACTTTTGGAATCCACCCAATTGCACCTGAAAGCTATCAAGCTCAGCGAACTGTGTTTGTTTCCAGAATCAACAGCATCATGAGAGATATCACAGTGTAGGAAATTATTGAGGACTTTAATACAGAGAATTCTGAATTTCATGCTGTCCAAGCACATAAATTCTCCAAACCTGGCAACAACCAGGTAACATTAAAGTTAATACTTGTGACACCTGAAGAGGCCAAACTTGTGTGTCAAAATGACTTCAAATGTTTTGGCACCAGATGGACACCTGACCAAATCTCTCTTGAACGATTTGTCAGTGTTACACAATGTTTTAAATGTTATGCCTTTGGTCATACCACCAACAAGTGCAGTACTCAAGCACAGAATTGCAGCATTTGCTCTGGCCAACATGCTTATAGAGATTGCAATAATAAAAATACGCCCAAGTGTGTCCTCTGCAATGGAAAACACCATGCTGTTTCTGCTCTCTGTCCTGAGAGGAAAAAGAAAATGCAGAAAATTTTAGAAGCTAAGAAACTGTCCACTTCTAAGAAGACCACTCCCCAGGCACCTCCAACAATGTCCCAAACTTCCTTCCCAGCTTTGCCTGGATCCAGTGGGACTCCTCAGGTCTCTTCCACTGGTTCCAATGTTTGGAATTCTGCCCCTCTTGGAGTGCCCCAATCTAGTCCTCACCTACAACATACACAAACGCAACAACAAGGTTCAGTCTCATCTCCTATGTCTCAGGTATCCACAGCCGGGGATATGACGAGAGCTCAACTAATGTATATGATGGCCAAAGACATAGCAGGTGGTGACATTCAACTCTGCTCTCAGGTTTTAAATGATTTGTTAATGGCAAATGGGATCACTCCCATCACTATCCCAGATAATGTGAAGGTTATTATAGCCCAGCCTTCTCATAACAAGAAGTATGTACCCTACTCTACTTCTACAAATAAGCCTAAGTCATCCCTGGTCCAGGGATCACCCACCTCGCATACCCAGGTTGTCAACTCCCCTCAACCCGATGAGTCAATACCTGACCATAACGATGCCCCAGAGATTGGTGCTTACTCTCCTGCTATTGAAGCTGATCCTGTTGAACAGGAATTTTCCCAGGGTAATTCACCTTGCCTACCAAATTTTCCCTTGGAGCCTCCACAGTCTCCCATTAACTCTCATGAGCCTCTGCTTCTTGTAACTGGGAATATCATACCTCAGTTTTCTGATGATGACTCTAATGATTCTGTTAATAATACCTATTCTAGTGAAGATGATGACACTTTTAATACACAAGCAACTACGCAGAACTTCCCTCCTCCCCTTGACGAGTCCAGCAGGGATAGTGTGGATACCAAACGTGACATTACTTGCAGGCGTTCAGACCGCAGTACACATGCGAAGTGCAAGAAATAATGGGGATTACAATTTTCCAACTTAATGTTCAACATTTCTTTAATAACCGTTACCTCCTTGAGGTTGAACTACATAATTACAATCCCGATGTTATACTCTTGAATGAGACAGCTGCAAGAGTTGATCAACATATTAAATTACGTGGTTACTCTACTGTGGAGAAATCGAGAGGACCCTATAGTGGCGTAGCCATCTTAGTTAAATTAGGCTATGCATTTAAAAATATTCATGTCGATGAAGATAACATTCTTGCAATAGAAATGACGACGTCTCATGGCCAACTAGTGATAGGAACTGGATATTTTCCCCCGAGACAACAATATATAAAGTCAATTCCTCTACATAGGATATTAAGCAGGAATATTCCAACAATTCTAGCAGGAGATTTTAATGCTCATCACCCTGCCCTCTTTAACTGTGGAGTTGGTAATCCACTGGGTGACTTAAAAGGAAAACAACTATTTAATATCATGACAGCTAGAAACTTGTCATTTCAAGGCCCATTCTTTAAATCGTATATTGGACCTCATCCAGGAACACCAGATATAGTCCTGACAAACAAAGAATGTGACCTCTTTCATTGTCGTATCTCTCTTGGTGGAAACGAAGGATCTGACCATATCCCTGTTATAATACAACTACAAACTTCTCCATTTAGAATACCTGTACCTCCTAAACCCAATCTTAACACCCTAGGATTTGACCCCTTCAGGGCATTTCTGGGTGAAGATGAAATTGTCGTTAGAAAATCTACCTCCCACTGCAATTGATGACGCGATCAGGTCCCTTCACAATCGAATAATTGAAGCTACTAATGCAACTTGTCAATTAGCTTCCACAAAGATCTATCAACAATATAAACCAACTAGGAAAATTAGAGACGCTTTAAGGAATTATCAAGCAGAATGTCGAAGGCATCTTCAAACGCGACAACCACAAGTAGCTACATTGCACAGATTGAGGCAAGAATTAATTAACATGATTAGTCATCACAAACGTGACTTATGGAAATTGCTAGTTCTCCAAGCTAATCAGTATAAACATGAGCCAGCAAAATTTTGGAGTAAGATCCGACAACTGTTAGGGGCAAAGCACAAGGCTCCTAACTACCTAATTCATACCTTCACTGATGAGGATGATGAAGATGTTGAGATTAAACTTGATGATCCACAGGACCAGGCTAATTTGATGGGTGATGTATGGGAGAAAATTCTCTCCCACAATAACAGTCGTCGATTTAACAATAATCATTATCAGTTGGTAAATGAATGGAGAGATGAGAACTTAGATGATCTACAACCACTACCTTCTATCGATACTTCAACTCTTGAAGACGCCCACCCGCTTACTGGACCTATTACATTACTCGAGATGAGACAGGTTATTGGAAGAATACGAAATAGAGCCCCTGGTATCTCTGGAATAACAATGAAACAAATAAAGTTCCTACCCAGAAATTGTAAACAGTCTTTGGTTAATATCTTTAATGCCATCTTGGCCTCAGGACATTTTCCAGTGGTTTTTAAGACTGCTAGGATGATCTTTCTTGCTAAGCCCAATAAAGACATCCACCAACCAGGGAACTATAGACCTACATCTTTACTTGAAGTCACTGGAAAAGTTCTTGAGAAGATCATTTCCAACAGACTGAACTACTATATGGAGTTTAATCACCTTTTTACTGAAAAACAATTTGGCTTTAGAACACATAGAGGTACCCATCATGCAATAAATATTATTTTCGATACTGTAGCAAGTCTAAAACATCAGGGCAATCTTGCCCTAATTGCCTCCAGAGATGTTCATAAAGCTTTTGATAGCTTATGGCATGATGGTCTTATATACAAACTCATTGACCTACCAGACCATAACTGAACTTTTCTCAGATTAATATATAATTTCTTAACTCAAAGAAAAATCATTGCCACCTTTCATGGCAGGTCGACAGAGCCTTTCATACCAACAGCTGGTGTCCCACAAGGTTTTTGTCTTAGTTCAATTCTCTTCAACATTTATGTGAATGACCTTCCTCAACCAGAGTTTAATGATACAATTATAACACAGTTTGCAGATGGTGTTATCCATTTCGTCTCATCAACTCCGGTAACAGGAAAATACAAGTATGAGAGAGTCATAGAAAAAATGTATATTGAACTTCGTCGAACATCTAATTGGGAAAAGAAATGGAGAATTACGACTAATCCTGACAAAGTCCTTGTTAGCACGATAGGATGTTTTGCATCAACCATCGAAGATAAAGGGGGTATCTCCATCAGAGGTACACCTGTAGCCATTAGAAACCCTAACAAGATCTTGGGATATGAAATAGACAGGCTGCTCCACTCAACATCTCATGTAACTAAAAAGATCAACATAGCCAAAGCCGGTCTTAGCAGTCTCTTTCGATTCAATCAAGCCCCTCCACATGTCAAAAAACATCTGTATAAAATGATAATAAGACCTATACTAGAATACCCATGTGTCCCAATGACATTAACAACAAAGACCAACAGGCTACGGTTGCAACGGGTCCAGAATAGAGCTCTTCGCTTTATTACGGGTACCAGGAGGAGAGACAGAGTTAAAATGGCAGATTTACACGTACAACAAGATATTACTGCCTTAAATGTACGCCTTGACACCCTGAAAAAGAAACAACTCTACGCAATGCAAGAATTCTACATGCCAGATAGAGAACATCCTCTACAAATTGAAGTCCTCTACAAATTGAGTCCTCACAGGACTCAAAGAATGACTCTCCCACAGAGGGTCCGTCGTTTTATCCATAAAGATGATTACCATCGACCAATGATATTGAGCAACCTCCCTGCAGATGAAGATGATTGGGTAACACCAGAACCCTTCTATGTTTACTAAGAAATTCATCGCCCCTAATTAGGGAGACATCTTATATAACATTCTACTGAAAAAAATTATGCTAAATTTACTCTGGCGGGACACCACCTGTAAGAAGCCATTGTCAAGTAATTCTTTATAAACTGGCCAGGAAATTACTGCCTTCATTGTCGCTTAAATATCCGTTGTGCAATCGCAAAAAAAAAAAAAAAAAAAAAAAAAGGGCAATTACAACTTGTATATTTACTACCAATTCAGAGTCATGTACTTATATATCTGTTGTATCTATGTGACTCTGATGGGTTAGTCTTATACCCCTTCAAGAATATCTTATTATTCCATATACACCTTTACGAGATCGGCAGATTACTCAACTCTACAACCCACATAACCAAAAAGGTAAACCTAGCAAAAGCCCGCCTTGGCCAACTTTATCGATTCAAAGCAGCCCCTCCCCACATCAAACTACACCTGTACAAGATGATGATCAGACCTCTGCTGGAATACCCCTGCTTACCCATGTCGCTCACAACCAAAACCAACATGCTAAAACTCCAGAGTCCAAAACAAAGCCCTCCGCTTCATCACGAACACCGGACTCAGAGACAGAATCAGATCAGAGGACCTACACATACAACAGAGAATCCCCGCAATCAACGTCCGATTAGACAAACTTACTAAGACATGCAGGAACTCTACATGCCTGACAGAGAGAATCCCCCTCAACCAGCGAACACAACCGACTATACCATCACCACCCTTCCCCACAGATCCCAAAGAATGACCCTCCAACAAAGAGTTCGACGCTTTATCCACAAGGAGAACTTCCTTCGTCCCAAAATCTTAAGCGACCTCCCCGAAGACGAAGAATGGATACCATCGGAACCATTCTATGTCCAGTAACATGGACTAGCTCCCCCCATCTCCGGGTGACCCACTTCTATCAACCAACACCTCACAACTGACCTCGTTGCACCTACTACTTCAATACAGCAGGACACCACATCAGTCACTGCCTTGCTGGCCGACTCCAGATGAGCAACCAACCTCCATCGAATGCCCGGCAACCCTCGCCTGCAGCTGCGCCTCCTGACCAACCTCTTGCGGAAAAAAAAACAGCAAGCAATTCTATGCAGTATGCATCCTTCCAATTCAATGACGCACTGGTATAACACAATATAGCATTGCGAAATTGATGGGCAGGAGGTATACCCTACTCATATAACCAACCTCTTCATAAATCACTCAATATGCACACACGCATATTCAAATTACACCAAAGTGGATAGGCCACTACCCTTTTATAACCCCACCTACCCCTCCTCCCTCCCCAACCTTTCCCAAACTTCCATCCTTACCCATCCTTCTTCCCCCCCTCCCCTCTTACCAAAGCTCTGGTCAGAACCTCGAACCTCTCTTCCCTCCCACCCTTTTCCAATATTTCTATCCTTACCCATCTTACCAAAGCTCTGGTCATAAGAAGAAGGTGACGGGGGTGATGGTGGTAATAATTATGGTGACGAGGGTGAGTGGTAATAATTATGGTGACGAGGGTGATGGTGGTAATAATTATGGTGACGAGGGTGATGGTGGTAATAATTATGGTGACGATATTTGAGATGGTGTGTTTGGTGGCGGCGGCGATAACACAAAGATAGTCATTAAATAATAATACAAAGTATCATCATAAACTACCTCCAACTTAACATGGTGTTCACATCACAAATCATACACAAACATCTCACGGGCAGGTGTAAGCGCTTGACACACAAACTGCCGCAAGTCTATGTCGCCTTGGGTTATAATCAATATCAATATATTCGTGGGGAAGTGCTAATCATAACTAAAACTTTCAAAGGGGTGGAGAGGTAAGCCTCGGTTGGATGACCAAAAGCTCCAGCTGTGGGTCATCATATGACTTAGAAAACCCGCGTCTGGAAACACTCGTCCTCTTTCCTGACAAACCTTACTAACTGGAAAAGACTGGAACCGAGACAACACCGGCGAACCTACCACCACTACTACTATTACCTAACCTAACCTAGCCCAGTAGGGTTAAAACACCACTGGAGAAATGGGACGCAATAAGATTTTATCAGAGAACTCCAATTCCTTGCATCAAAAGCCTCAAGGATCCTTCCCTGTGAAACTATGGAATAAATAAGCCATTATGTGAAGCATAATTCATATTATTTAACAAATATGTGAAAAAAGAAGATAACTGACCTGAAATTTTACAATCTCTCTCCTCCCCCCCCACAAAAAAAATTATCCTAGTTATGTAAATTTTTTGTCATTTTTTCTTTTATTTTACACCATAACTAACCTAGCAACCTAATCTAACCTTCTTAGACTTTACAAATGAAGGAACACTATTGGGCCCATTGGCTCATACAAGTCACACCCATTTATTATACTCGTCTAACCTATATTTAAAACTATCCACAGTTCTTGTCTCAATGACGCAACCTGGGAGTTCGTTCCACTCTAGGGTCAACCTTATACCCCCCTATATCCTGTCAACCTAAATTTGTCCAACTTAATCCACTACCTTGAGTCCTGTTTTGGTTACATACTTTCAGCACAATATTTACATCCCCTTTACTTATTCCTATTTTTCATTTGAACGTCAAGCTAGAGTGCAAGACATACAAATGAAAAATCTTAAGAATTTCATTAAGAGGGGGGAGGGAGAAAGTTCATGTGACCAGATAAAATATACCTTTTCAGAAAGAGATCTTCTAGCCAAAGTCACCCACCTAGCTATTACCCAAATTTAACGGTGCTTAATTAACCTAACCGAATAAGAAGAATTAATATACAATAACGTTTATTAACAAGGCGTCATCATCAACTCACCCGGACCTCTGGCTGCCAGACTGGAGAAACTCACCTGCTTTCTTGTTTGCAGAACCATGCGGGCGTGTGTGTGGGTGGCAGTAGTGTTGGTGTGGGCGTGCGAAGGCGTGTGGGCGCTCCCAGAGGCTGCTCCACACCCGGACGCAGAAGCAGAAGCAGATCCTGCCAGAGGAAAAAGACAGCTGTGTAAGTAGTTACTTGGTGTGTATGAGGGGGAGAGAGAGAGAGATAGATGAATTACCTATGTAATTAACACTTTGTAGCTACAGAAGCAGTTATGCTCGTGGCATTTCGACTTCAATAATTTATCATAATTTTATACACGACCAGTGACTGGCGCCTTCTTACCTCCTTTAATTCTATAGGTAAACCACTGTGAAGAAAGTTTTTCTATCTAGCACCCCATCGGTTCCATTTTTTCCTAAAGTTACAAATGTGGTCTCCTATTATCTGTTGCAGGTACTAAATCTCCCTGATCCATTCCTTCACGTCTTTATATGACCTTACATAGGATTACCTCGTAGACTATTTTACTCGTACCAGCCAGCGTGGACAACTTCAATGCTTTCAGTTTTATTAAAATTTGTATTTTTATTAGTCTGGAAGCTATTTTGTTGTTTTCCTTTTTTTCTAACATCTTTGTTATTAAGGTGTAGGCACCGCACAAAGGATGCATATTTCAGATTTGGCCAAATACATTGTTATTTTTTTTTTTTTTTTTTTTTTTACAGCATTTCCATCACTCGTAACCTATTTAATATTTGCCTAGCGCAAGATACGAGTTTCCTCACAATTTCTTTTATATTTTCTTACGGTGACGTTTTTTGTTCACTCTCCTTAATTACTCCTATGTTTTAAAGTTTTCTAAATTTGTTTCTCATGGAGAACTCTTATCAAAGGCTTCCTTAAAATTTAAATAAATACAATCTGCCATTTTTTTTCTTGAAAAAACTATGCGATCATTTCTCAGAGAGGAATTTGTAGACCGAAAGCGGAACACAATGCAAGAACAGTGGAACACTACAGTAGGCTTATTTGTCCATGCTAGGCAGGTCGTGGACAGCACACTGCCCTGTTTTCTCCTAGACAGGTGTCTCCTTTTACTAATAAACGAGCTGGGGAAGATGTATAAGAAAACTTACCCATCTGCTTCCTGGCTTATGGATTGTATCCGAGGTCTTTCAGGCGAGATACATGTGAACGCAGTGAGCAGCACGACAAATGTGTCACCAACTGTGAAGATTTAAGACCCGAGTCAGGAAGCACTTGCCATGTTTCCTGACGAACCTTACCTAACCTAAGCTGTTAAGATGATTGTTGCTGTTGCTTTTTAAGGGTAACGACGCTTTATGCCGTATGTTGGTGTTATTAAAGGCCACCACTGCGTGAGCCGTATTAAACCCTACCTCCCGAGGATTAATTAAGTTCTCAATCACGGGAGGACTGTGGGAAAAGTGGTAATCCCTATAGTAGATGGAATAAGATATACAAGAGGACTGGAGAGCACAGCTAAAGTTCACTAACTTCCCGAAGCTTTGAGGAAGGCACAAGCAATGCCACATCAACCTGCTGTTGCTTTTAAAGTACGCAAGTCATTTAGGTACAATTTTACACAATTTTGGATGATCACATTGTCTTACATAGTAACTTGTAAACTACTTGTAAACGTTGTGATACCTTACGTTTAGCAGCAAAACTACAAGGTGTTTCAAAAAGATAGACCCGATTTGAAATTCAACAATCGTTGAAATTGGGCCCTATTAGACAGTCAAAAATACGTCATGATTGTTAATAAAAAGACACATTTGAGTAATCAAGTGCAAATAAACTCAGTAAAGCAGATACATGAAAATGAATTATATGAGCACCAAAAAGAAAAAAAAATTAGTCGGAGTACACTATTCTCAGAGGGTTGGTGTTTAATTTATCGTGCACTTTGCGCTTAGATACCGCCCAACCTGCCTGTGGTGCAGAAGGAATACGTAGCACGTATATCACTAGTGAAATATACCGACAAGCATGTGAACAAGAAACGATATGGGGTTTACGGGATTTAACGAAGCATTTCGTATACCCGAGACTATCAGTCCATACAATAAATGCCATAAACGGCATATCGTGTTTTATTCACATAGGCAGCACGTATAATATGGACACGAATATCTGGGTTAAAACAAGAGCCGTTGAGGATAGGAACTCTAATGTCGCTAACCTGTCGCCAGGACGGAAAGATGGTTGTTCTTGCTGCTTTTTAGGCTATGAAGGCTTGTACCGTATAAGACTTGATCCCCGAAGCCTGGTGTTTAAATATTCGCTTAGATACTACAATTGGCGCGGATAAACGAATACGTTCGTGAATAATAATACTAATATAATTAAATTAAACACAAAATACATCAGTGAAGATGAACTTAATAGTCACATGTTCATTTTTCCACTATAATCTACCGTGTCCATAATTACTGTCGCATTTGCTTTGTCTGTTTCGTAAAGTGAAGTCCAGGATCTTTCCTTAATTAATGGTATAACTTGACAACTGTGTTGCAGAGGTGTGAGCTTTGCTCACACCTCTGCAACACAATTATCCTCCAAGATTTGTAAAGTTATACCATGAATTAAGGAAAAATCCTGGACTTCACTTTACGAAACAGACAAAGTAAATGCGATAGTAGTTATGGGCAAGGTAGATTATAGTGGAAAAATGAACAGGTTATTAGAGGACAGGAGAACTTACTTGCCTGGTAAAGCCAGGCCGCGCCACCGCCGGGCGGGACCCAACATGACGTTTATCCTCCCTGACTTGTAATTTACTACTGATTGTGTGTATTTTCTATTACTTCATAATAGTAAAGGCTCTTAATCCGAGGAACTGGAAGTAACCTCCCTTTCCTTGAATCAAACCTGATTATCTCCCTTTTCCAAGGCGCTGAATGATCTCTACGGATTTTAGAACATCTAAATGAATGTCTATTAATATTATCCTGAGGAAGCGCTAAGCCCGAAGGGATCATATAATACCCAGTACTGGGATATAATCTGGTTCAATTCCAGGAAGGAAGCCATATGTCCATTCTTTGGATCATTTTGGACTTTTAAAACTCAATAGTACTTTAGAAAATGAAGACGAAAATATACCAGGTTAGGAAGAGAGGGTTAGCTCATCAATTCTATGTATTTTTGGATTTAGTAGGAATATTTTACTGTTCTGTCATTCAGTTGAAATTAATATTAAATACTAAACAAGACTGGTTGGTTAATGAGGTTTAAAGCCTATCGACTACACGACGGTCATTAAGGATGCAAGTAACCTTTTTCCCCACAAGTAAACTCACAGGATATAGGATATACATGTATACACGCTGAGAGAAATACACCTCATGTATGTATCTCCAAAGTTGGACAACACTGAAGTCAAACTGTAAAACACTTAACAGGCTTTGTAATTAGGAAAACACTGTAAATTTGGTTGTATTACAAATAAGGCACTACGGGATTTTTATGTAAGTTTGTAAAACTGTAATATTTAAGGTGGGAAAGTTGCGTAAACTTGGTTGTATTAGAAATGAGGCACTATGATTTTTTTAAGAACCGGTCAGTTAGGAAAACAATATAAATTTAGTTGCATTAGAAGTGAATACCCAGTTAGGAAAATTTAGTTAGTTTATATCTTTTAATCAACATTCAATTCAAACACGATAGGTAGGCTAGAATAACAATTGCCAGGTTCCTTCTATATGAACTTGGTTTCATTTTTTACCTTGTAAATATTCAATGTTCTTTTACGTAATAAGTTTAAATCTGTTACAGTGATAACCTGACTGCATTTTTCATGTAAATTACAATGTTAGAAACTGATGACGACAAAACCTATTCAGCAAGACATACTGTTTTAGTTGCAGTTTACGTTAAGTTAGACTAACTGACAATTATAATAAAAAATGAAGCGCTAAACCATTCACTGACAGACTACTTGGACAACTTAAAATCTTCTACAGTCTACCATGGGTTCTTCAGTGCATGTGGCATGAATAACTGACGAAATATTAGTTTCGCTTTTACTAATTAAAACCGAAATACTAGTTTCACTTTTACTAATCAAAATTAACAATACATAGATAATTGGTTGGTTGATGGGGTTTAAAGCTTATCAATTATACTAGGGTCATTACGGCTGCAACCTTTTCACAACCAGTCAAGAATAGTTTAATACCTAAAATAGAAATTAAACTCAACATATATATTGGCGAGAGAAATACATTTCTTGGTGTATATATCTTGTACACAAAAATCAAAAGATAACCGTAATATATTGAGTATACATTGAAAAATAGGGAATGAACAAGGTATTTTATTCTAACTGAATGTTTATATGGAGCCTATCATAGTAATAACAAGCATTTGTATATACATTTAGAAACACTGAATTATATCTCTAACTTGTATATAATTTATTTTGAAAAAATCATTATATGGCGTAATGATACGAAAGTTCATGTTTACTGAAAAATAATATACATATACTATTATGAAGGTAAAGTTGCACAAATTCTTATTACAAAACGATATCATTCCATAAATGACTTTTATCTTGTATGTAGTTTATGAAGCTCTGAAGTTTGAATTCACATATGTGTTCAAGTGAAAAATTATCAGTTCTGACATCATTTCAATAGACATGAACTTGCAGAGCATGTCGGCTTCTATAGGCCCGTTAGCTCATCTTCCAGCCTTCACTATAACTCCCTGGTCACCTGTTATAATTATATTATATCCATAGTAGGGGCTACAAAGTTCCTGGCAATTTGGTTTGAGCCGAGGAAGGGGAAGATTGCTTCAATTTCTTGGATCATGAGCCCACAGAAGGGTATCTAACACAGCTTACAAAACCTTTAAAGATGTGCAACTTAGTGGCCAGTTAAGTGTTATGAAGGCAGTTAGAGACTACGGAAGAGAGGTCATTTAAAAAAGCCTTGCAGGAGAAAATAAACAAATTACTGAGAATATTGTATAAAAAAATTAAGCATATTAATATTTATTTTATCTTGCAATTTTTTATATTATAATAATGCAAGAAGGTAGTGTTAAGTGAGAGTGAGGTGAAATTTACTCCTGCAGAGCTGGTCAAGTTTCCTTGTGGCAACAATGGTAGAGGCGCGGGTGTGTATGGCTCATACCAATAATTAACTGGTAAAATACGTTATGTAGTTGCTTGTCGTTAAAAATATTGTATATACTTCAATAAGAGCCAGTATGTTCTGGTGTTGAAGTAGTGAGCCACACACGCGCGTGCCTACACAGAGGGAGGCTGGGTTGTGAATAGTGTTGACGCGTGGTGGTGTTGCAGTGCCCCTGGGCAGCATGTTGCACCACATGAGACACTCACTCAGCACGGGACTATACACTCTGGGGTCCACATTCGACCAACACTTCGTGCCTGGGGTACGCTACGCTGCCGAACGCATCACAGAAGACGTCGCCCCCAGCATTGGCAAGGCCATCTTAAAAGCTAGCAACAAGGTGGCGCTCAAGACCGCAGAGAGCCTGCAGGCCACGGCGCAGGTGGTCACCACCCGCATTGTGCCGGCTATAGAGGACCGCCTGGTGGAGATGAGCAACGCAGCCGTTCCCTACATCAACCGTGGCATTGATGCCTTAGAGAAGGGCATCCAGCGTGGCGCTCAGGTGGTCTCCAGATCGACGGCCAAAGGCATCGACAAGCTGGGGTCGAGGGTGCTGGGGGAGCGACGCCACAAGCGTGTCAAGAACATTGCTAATAACATCCAAGGCGGCATCAGTAGTAGTATTAACACACTAGCTAGTGCTATTAGCCGCTTCAACTCACCCCAACATGCTGACACAGACCAAAACACTAACGACTACCACGACTACGTAATGTCCCAGTATGACTATAACCAGGACCAATACCCCCAGTACGGTGACAGTGTGTACTCAACACAATACAACTCTCCCCCAGTGAGAACGGTGGGGGAGGCGCTAACACACATGGTCGACAATACTGCCTACGAAATTTCGACACGTCTCATAGGACAAAATCTGACTGAAGCAATGGCACCGCTGGCCAAATCCGTTTCTAACACGGTGGGACAAACTTTCCCTGCAGTCTCCTTCGGTGACGGTCGTATAGTGATCGACCTGCCAGGGTCGGAGACGGAGAAGGCTGACTCGCTGCGGAAGTGCACTACACCGGCGGGAGAGCAAGGTTACTGCATGGACCTCAGCGACTGTCCTGACCTTATCCTCGACCTCACTAACCTCCGCAAGTCCGTCTGTTTCAAGAGCCTCTTCGTGCCTGGCGTCTGCTGCCCCGCCTCCGGTCTCGAGTAAGTCACCTCGAAGCCTCAGTTTATTTCCCGCTTCTCTCAACATTTGATACATAAATAATTATGGATTATTAAAATTCTGTAAGCCGTTCTATCAACATTTGATACTTAATTATGGATTATTAAAACTTTTTAAGTCCTGCTCCTCACGACATTTAATACATAACTAATTATGGATTTATTAAAACTTTTTAAGTAATAATATGTCAAAATTTTCCGCATAAGCAACATTACGATTCTGATAAATTAACCAACTAAAATGCAGTTTAGAAAGAAACTTTGACCTAAAATTATGATAATTTGTTTCTGCAATATATAGATAGCATCAATTCTGTTATTTACATGCATACTGTAGCAGGATTTATCTTATATTTAACAAAATAGACATAACGGTTTGAAAAATGAAAGTTGAGCAAAGGTAACGAGGGTTGAGTAATAAATGGGTTTAAAAAACAATGAAAATGGTGGAAAGAATATAATACAGAAACTAATTTAAGTCAAGAATGAGGAATATAAATAAACATACATAAATAATGCATGATAACTGCCACCAAATGTAATAAATAAGTTATAAGACAAATTTAATAACCATAATAAGAGGAAATGAAAACCCAGTCAAAATTTGCTCAATTATAATCCCCCCCCCCCAAAAAAAAAATGACAAATACAATTATTGGGTACAATAAGTTGCCTCTTCTAGAAACACAGTAATCATTCTCTAATAATCTAACTTGTTGGCAATATTCTTTAAGAATTTAGACCCAAGGTTAGAATCAACATAACTCCTCTCTCCTTGCCTTACTGTATTAGACGTCTACTGGATACTCATATCTTAGTCTTTAGCTTCTCTTTACCTGCTCCTCACACATGAGGACTGATACTCACACTTAACTTTGTCCTCAGCAGAAACAACGGGATGCAAACCCAGAGCAAAGACCAATACATCCTCCCCTCAGGCTGCCTCTAGTCGTACTGCCGCGGTCTCGTTCACTCCCTACATCTTATCCTTCACAAAATTTTGCAAATAACAATAAAGTAGCTAATTACTAGCTCCCTAGCCATTGATAAAATAACAAGAATATTTTTAACATCTTTAATATGTATAAAGTAAACCTATGAAGACAATAAAATATATTTTTGTCCCCAAAAGATGGATACCCAAGTTACAAAAATCCTAAATGTCTCTGTAACCATACATTATTGAAATCTAAGTTTTATTAAAAACTACACTATGAGCATCAGAGAATCCTACTAGTATTTGATCCTCCTTCCATAGCAGAGTCACATCTCAAAAAATAGCTAAGTAAAATATTGTTCCTCTTCCACCTGACAAAACTTACACACCCCTCATTTAAAATCCAAAATTCTCATAAAAAAGTCCCCTACAGTCACCAATATACTCTAGAAACCTTCCCTGATCTCCATAGCATAACCTAGTCAAAAATAATATGATTTTATAGCCCGTATCTATGAATATTACTAATAAATATGAAGTGTAAACATACTGGGCCCCAAAAAAACTGGGCAGCCTAGCTAATATATACCAGATGCTCTCAGTACTAATACATCTACAAAAATTATTTATATTCTATTAACAATGATATAACCCTATAAAATAATGATTATATTATTTTTATTTTGATATATTTAAATTATTACAGTATCAAGCCAGAGAAGACCAGCACCCCAACACCACCAGTCTCCCTCACCACCCGCCCTCCTCCTCCTGTATGTACGACATTATTAACAATTATGGCTCATTAACATGGATGAATATACATAAAGTTTAACTCTGTTGTGATGTGAAGATTAATCGTGCACATGAGAGCAGTTATTTGTTGGGTTTTTCTCACGTCATGACAAGAGTTAAACTTTCTGTATTCTCGTCTAGGTGTCAGAATTTTGTGTATTTGTAGCCCAGAGTTTATATATGAAGATATTCACCAGCATCAAGGACGGTTCCTTGATGCTGGTGAAGGGCTCTTGATCTAGGGAATTGGATCTGTGTTCCAGTTCCCTGAATTAACCCTGAATGCCTTCCATATCCCCCTCAGGCGCTATATAATCCTACGGGTTTAGCGCTCCCCCATGATTATAATAATACATATGAAATAGTGAATGATCTAAAATATCCAAAAAAATTAATTGACAAATCTTTTAAAACCATCAGAAATACATTTTACAATGCAAAAAAGGACCAAAAAAATATATGCAACCAAAAGTTTGTTGGTTCCCCCAAACCAGGAAAACTTTCATATATCTCTAGTTAAGAATTTTAAAATAAAAATCATTTAAAAATCTTGATAATGTAAAAAAAAAATTGATTGAGAAGTCCCCCCTCCCCCTCCCAAAAAAAAAAATGCTGACTTTTGTGTTTATAAGATTCACTGTAAAAAAATGAAATAAATTTTATTACGGTCAAACTGGGAAAAGTCTTTAAGTAAGATTACAACAACATAAATATAACATTAGAACTGGACAAGACTTTAATGCTTTGTTTATTCTTGTGAGAGATTTTAACCATCCCATTGATTTTCAAAAGTCCGAGAAAGTTGTATCAACTTTATTGTTGAAAGAAATATAATTGAATCAAGTTTCTCATAAAGATAGTTTTGATTTTAATATGAATATTAGTTCAGTGTTATATAAACTAGATTCATTTACACTCCCACTCTCAACTTGCTGGGTCATGTGTCAGCTTATAGGTCATATATATATATATATATATATATATATATATATATATATATATATATATATATATATATATATATATATATTCAACAAACCGGCCGTATCCCACCAAGGCAGGGTGCCCCAAAAGGAAAAACAAAAGTTTCTCCTTTTACATTTAGTAATATATACAGGGGAAGGGGTTACTCGCCCCTTGCTCCCGGCATTTTAATTGCCTCTTACAACACGCATCTTACGGAGGAAGAATTCTGTTCCACTTCCCCATGGAGATATATATATATATATATATATATATATATATATATATATATATATATATATATATATATATACATGATGGAGTCCACACCTCCAGTGCAAATTCTGGTACCCACAGCCTCGGAGAAGTGGATAAAAAGGCTTCGAGGAAGAATATTTATACGTGTCTATACTTATGTGTGTGTAAAACATATTGATGTCCACAGGTCGAGGGAAGCACAAAGAGGCCTCCAGTTCAACCTCTGACTGAGTCTCCTGGACCAGACTCCACCACCTTCCGTATGTACTCTGAAACATTACTTATCTTATCTTAGTTTTCTGGAATATTAACTTTCCTCTAGTTATTTTAAAATTGTGGTTCCAACACCACTTGGCGCTGATGGCGATGTTCGGGTTTTTTACACAGGGTTTAACAAGGTTAGGTTAGGGTTCCTAACTTTATTTACAAGCTAAGAGATGTTACCTAAATCAGCTCATTTGAAGGCCTTTTTATTATGAGATAAACCAGTACGGTACAGGATGAAGTTGGAGCCATCTGTGGGCCAGAGATTTCATTTGGTTAACTGTCTTTATTCCGCTGATGTTATTACTGTACGAACATTGTTCCAGACTTGAGTCATCCTGGGAATAAATGATCTCAGATGACACGATGTTCTGGAGGAAGTTACAGTCAGAGTGTAGTTGCTGTTTGAGGGGAAAAAATGCTTGCTTGCATTTTCTCTCTCTCTCTCTCTCTCTCTCTCTCTCTCTCTCTCTCTCTCTCTCTCTCTCTCTCTCTCTCTCTCTCTCTCTCTCTCTCTCTCTCACTCACTAAGAGGTTCTGATCAGGTTTGTACCTGTATACTTGGAGTGTGCTTCGGGGGTCAAAGCCCCCGCTGCCCGGTCCTTGACCAGGCCTCGTGGTGGATCAGGGCCTGATCAGCCAGGTTGTTACTGCTGGCCACATGTAAACCGACGTACGAACCACTCCCCGGCTGGTCACGTACTGATTTTAGGTTCAGTCCAGTGCCTTCTTGAAGACAGCCAGGGGTCTATTGGTAATCCCCCTTATGTATACTGGGAGGCAGTTGAGCAGTCTTGGGCCCCGGACACTTATTGTGTTGTCTCTTAGCGTACTCGTGGCGCCCCTGCTTTTCATTGGGGAAATGTAGCATCTCCTGCCAATTCCTTTGCTTTCGTAGGGAGTTACTTTCGTGTGTAGATTTGGGACTAGTCCCTCTAGGATTTTCCAAGTGTATATTATCATGTATTTCTCTCGCCTGCGTTCTAGGGAATACAAATCAAGGTACTTCAACCGTTCCCAGTAATTTAGTTCTCTGTACATTCTGAAGGTCAACAGTTTCGCCAGCCTTGAAGGGGGCAGTTAGTGTACAGCAGTATTCCAGCCTAGAGAGAACAACCAATTTAAAGAGAACCATTTTGGGCTTGGCATCTCTAGTTTTGAAGGTTCTCATTATCCATCCTATCATTTTTCTAGCAGATGTGGTAGATATATTGTTGTGATCTTTGAAAGTGAGATTCTCTGACGTTATCACTCCCAGGTCCTTCACATCAGTTTTTCGCTCTATTGTATGGTTGGAATTTGTTTTATACAGTTTTTATTTCCTCGAGTTTTCCATAGCGGAGTAATTTAAATTTTTCTTCATTGAACTTCACACTGTTTTCTGCGACCCATTTAAAGATTTGGTTGATGTCCGCTTGGAGATTTGCAGTGTCTTCGAGGGATGACACTGTCATCAACAAAGGAGGATATGGTGTTGTGGCTGACATCTCTGCCCATGTCAGATGTGAGGATGCAGTGTCTGTCAGACACTGCAACTTCTTGGGATCTTAATACTTGGGAATTCTTCGCTTGCCTAACCCTTGGGCACGACCTACTTCCACATTGAACAAATGTGACACCACGTACACCTGCTGCACCTCTCCTGCCTACTGTATATAAATTACTTCTTGGCACATATGCTGTATTCTATTCAAGATTGATGGACTGACCACATCGACTCAAGAAGGTTGAGGGACTGATTACCTCATTCTTCTCCTGTTCTTCACGATTCTCCTTTGTATGGACTGATGAAGCCACTGTGTGGCGAAACGTTTCCTCAGTAAAGATACCCAAGAGTTGCACATGTGTCTAATTTATCAACATGTCGGTTTTCTTAACCATTTATCTACAGACTTGACTCTGTTTACTATTACTCTTTGTATTCTGTTTGTTAGGAAGTTATAGATCCATCTACCCACTTTTCCTGTTATTCCTTTATTATCTAACTTAGTAAGACACAAAACTGAGGGTCATCTAATTAATAAAGAGGCGCGTCAGGAGTTATTTGTCCTGTTTCCTGACCAATAACAACAACAACAGTAAAATACAATATATGAAGATAACTCCTTAGTCTCGTCAACAGGGAAAACAAATTAGTTTAATATGAACTTAGATTAAGTTGCAATAAACAAATTTCAATGAATAAACAGAAAGATGAACCGGGGGCATGAACCGCGGTCTGTAGAGTGTACCACATACCCATCCTGTGAGCGGAAGTCAGAACCATATGTTTTGAAGGGGTGGAGTTTACCTGGAGTTTACCTGGAGAGAGTTTCGGGGGTCAACGCCCCCGCGGCCCGGTCTGTGACCAGGCCTCCTGGTGGATCAGCGCCTGATCAACCAGGCTGTTGCTGCTGGCTGCACGCAAACCAACGTACGAGCCACAGCCCGGCTGATCAGGAACTGACTTTAGGTGCTTGTCCAGTGCCAGCTTGAAGACTGCCAGGGGTCTGTTGGTAATCCCCCTTATGTGTGCTGGGAGGCAGTTGAACAGTCTCGGGGCCCCTGACACTTATTGTATGGTCTCTTAACGTGCTAGTGACACCCCTGCTTTTCATTGGGGGGATGGTGCATCGTCTGCCAAGTTTTTTGCTTTCGTAGTGAGTGATTTTCGTGTGCAAGTTCGGTACTAGTCCCTCTAGGATTTTCCAGGTGTATATAATCATGTATCTCTCCCTCCTGCGTTCCAGGGAATACAGGTTTAGAAACCTCAAGCGCTCCCAGTAATTGAGGTGTTTTATCTCCGTTATGCGCGCCGTGAAAGTTCTCTGTACATTTTCTAGGTCGGCAATTTCACCTGCCTTGAAAGGTGCTGTTAGAGTGCAGCAATATTCCAGCCTAGATAGAACAAGTGACCTGAAGAGTGTCATCATGGGCTTGGCCTCCCTAGTTTTGAAGGTTCTCATTATCCATCCTGTCATTTTTCTAGCAGATGCGATTGATACAATGTTATGGTCCTTGAAGGTGAGATCCTCCGACATAATCACTCCCAGGTCTTTGACGTTGGTGTTTCGCTCTATTTCGTGGCCAGAATTTGTTTTGTACTCTGATGAAGATTTAATTTCCTCATGTTTACCATATCTGAGTAATTGAAATTTCTCATCGTTGAACTTCATATTGTTTTCTGCAGCCCACTGAAAGATTTGGTTGATGTCCGCCTGGAGCCTTGCAGTGTCTGCAATGGAAGACACTGTCATGCAGATTCGGGTGTCATCTGCAAAGGAAGACACGGTGCTGTGGCTGACATCCTTGTCTATGTCGGATATGAGGATGAGGAACAAGATGGGAGCTAGTACTGTGCCTTGTGGAACAGAGCTTTTCACCGTAGCTGCCTCGGACTTTACTCTGTTGACGACTACTCTCTGTGTTCTGTTAGTGAGGAAATTATAGATCCATCGACCGACTTTTCCTGTTATTCCTTTAGCGCGCATTTTGTGCGCTATTACGCCATGGTCACACTTGTCGAAGGCTTTTGCAAAGTCTGTATATATTACATCTGCATTCTTTTTGTCTTCTAGTGCATTTAGGACCTTGTCGTAGTGATCCAGTAGTTGAGACAGACAGGAGCGACCTGTTCTAAACCCATGTTGCCCTGGGTTGTGTAACTGATGGGTTTCTAGATGGGTGGTGATCTTGCTTCTTAGGACCCTTTCAAAGATTTTTATGATATGGGATGTTAGTGCTATTGGTCTGTAGTTCTTTGCTGTTGCTTTACTGCCCCCTTTGTGGAGTGGGGCTATGTCTGTTGTTTTTAGTAACTGAGGGACGACCCCCGTGTCCATGCTCCCTCTCCATAGGATGGAAAAGGCTCGTGATAGGGGCTTCTTGCAGTTCTTGATGAACACAGAGTTCCATGAGTCTGGCCCTGGGGCAGAGTGCATGGGCATGTCATATATCGCCTGTTCGAAGTCATTTGGCGTCAGGATAACATCGGATAGGCTTGTGTTAATCAAATTTTGTGGCTCTCTCATAAAAAATTCATTTTGATCTTCGACTCTCAGTCTGGTTAGCGGCTTGCTAAAAACTGAGTCATATTGGGACTTGAGTAGCTCACTCATTTCCTTGCTGTCATCTGTGTAGGACCCATCTTGTTTAAGTAGGGGCCCAATACTGGGCGTTGTTCTCTATTTTGATTTGGCATAGGAGAAGAAATACTTTGGGTTTCTTTCGATTTCATTTATAGCTTTTAGTTCTTCCCGCGATTCCTGACTCCTAAAGGATTCTTTTAGCTTAAGTTCGATGCTTGCTATTTCTCTGACCAGTGTCTCCCTGCGCATTTCAGATATATTGACCTCTTTTAGCCGCTCTGTTATTCTTTTCCGTCGCCTGTAAAGGGAGCGCCTGTCTCTTTCTATTTTACATCTACTCCTTTTTCTTAGAGGAATAAGCCTTGTGCATACATCGAGTGCCACCGAGTTAATCTGTTCTAGGCATAAGTTTGGGTCTGTGTTGCTTAGTATATCTTCCCAGCTTATATCGGTTAGGACTTGGTTTACTTGGTCCCACTTTATGTTTTTGTTATTGAAGTTGAATTTGGTGAATGCTCCCTCGTGACTAGTCTCATTTTGTCGGTCTGGGGCTCCTCGCATACATGTCTGAACCTCAATTATGTTGTGATCTGAGTATATTGTTTTTGATATGGTGACATTTCTTATCAGATCATCATTGTTAGTGAATATGAGGTCTAGTGTATTCTCCAGTCTAGTAGGCTCTATTATTTGCTGGTTTAAATTGAATTTTGTGCAGAGATTTAAAAGCTCGTGTGAGTGTGAGTTTTCATCAGAGCTGCCTCCTGGTGTTATTACTGCAACAATATTATTTGCTATATTCCTCCATTTTAGGTGCCTTAAGTTGAAATCCCCCAGGAGCAAGATGTTGGGTGCAGGAGCTGGAAGATTTTCCAGACAGTGGTCAATTTTTAACAGCTGTTCCTGGAATTGCTGGGATGTTGCATCCGGAGGCTTGTAGACTACCACAATGACTAGGTTTTTGTTCTCGACCTTTACTGCTAAAACTTCCACTACATCATTTGAGGCATTAAGCAGTTCTGTGCAAACAAGTGACTCTGCAATGTACAGGCCAACCCCCCCCCCCTTTTGCCTGTTCACTCTGTCACATCTGTATAGGTTGTAACCTGGGATCCATATTTCATTGTCCAAGTGATCCTTTATGTGGGTCTCAGTGAAAGCCGCGAACATTGCCTTTGCCTCTGCAAGCAGTCCACGGATGAAAGGTATTTTGTTGTTTGTTGCTGGCTTTAGACCCTGTATATTTGCAAAGAAGAATGTTGTCGGACTGGTGGTATTGTTGGTACTGGGGGGGGATTTTTTTTCCGGCATTAGTATCTGTATCTGTTGGTTTGGAGTGGAGGCCATCGACTGTGGTTCCACTCCAGGAATGACTGGATTTGGTGTACGATTTCTGCCATTTCCTGCCAGTTTTTTTTCCTTCCTGGCACTAAAAAACCTCTCCCTCTTGAGTGGCTGTGGCTACCCAGGTTTTCCCATGGCCTGGATGTTTTGTATCTTTTTGTCCCCTTTAGATGGTATGCCTGGCAATTTAAGTTATAGCACAGTCTTTCCTGTACTGAAGAGGTACACATTTCAGGGTGAAAAAGCTTACAGGAAGGGATTTTGCATTTTCCTGTTGTCCTATGGGCATGGCATTTTCTAGGGTGGTCATAGTTGCACGTCCCATCTGTTTTTCCAGATTTCCCATGCCAGCAGATACCAAGTGCATAGTATGTGCACAGGCTTGGTTTCCGCTTGCCTTGGGTTTCTGTGACTGTATTCCCTGTTGGTGCATGTTTCCCTGTCTTACTTCTATCCTCCCTAGCACCAACAATGGAGCTCCCACCAGTTGTTTTTGGTAATTTATCCTCACTATTGCTATTGGAGTCCTCTTGTTTGCTATTTCCTGCGGTATTTCTAGTTTGCAATATTGGTTTTATCTTATCTTTGACTACACTTGTTTCCCTACTATGGCTCCTGTCCCCTATGAGGTCATTTATATGTATTCCTTCCTGCGTATAATTCCCGACTACCTGGACAAAATCTCCAGCTTCACCATTACTGTCTCCCAGGACAGTATCTCCAGCTTCACCATTTCTGTCTCCTAGGACAGCACCTCCAGCTTCACCATTACTGTCTCCCAGGACAGCACCTCCAGCTTTACTATTACTGTCTCCCAGGACATCACCTCCAGCCTTACAGTTTGTGACTACATGGCCAGTATCAAGGGCAGTACCATTCAGCCCAGACTTTTTATGTTCCCATCTGTTGTAGAAAGCTTCCAGGTTTTCTATGAAAGCAGCTTTGATGTTGTCCTCTTTTAATACCCTTGTGATTTTAGTCCACAGATTTTCCTCATTTGGGCATACCCAGAAACACTTCTCTGTTTTAATACTGCTTGTAGCTAGTTCTGGGATATCTGCACAAGGGGCGTGACACCAATTTCCACAAAAATGACAATTTATCCATGTGGAAGCCCGTTTGTTTGACTGACCACAGACTACACACAGCTTCATAATGATTTGAATGGTTGATTTACTGCAATTCTACTAGCAACCTCTTGAATATTATATTAATAACCTTAAATGAAGCTCTAGCTATTTGTATTTCTGTTTCTAACTCTTTTTGTATATTGGACAGCTTACCGTCACGTTCCTGATTTTTAATGTTTGTGTTTATAAGGGCGCCTACAACCCCATCCGTTTACAGTCTGCTTTATTGTCCAACGAAACTGTTTGAAACCAGTCCCGGGTTCGGACCAGTCAAGGGTTCGGACCAGTCAAGGGTCCGGACCAGTCGATCTGCTCTGATCAGTGGGTCACTTATTTAAAACATACTGGTCGGTGATTTGAGCTAACACATGAAGGATCTACTGGAAATTATCTACCCGAGTAATATGTGATTTGACTGATACAAAAGTATAACTTGCGTGTTGAAGAGCCGGTGATATCTGGCAGCTCCTACAATGACGAACGGTCACCTCCTTGTTTATCAATCGCTGTATCTGGCTTTTCTATTTTTTTTTTCCGTCTCCACCGCAATAAATGCTATATTATCACTATAGTTGACTGGTGCAAATTTTGGAGGAAGGACGCTTTTTCTGTAGTAATAATTGCTTCTCGTTGTGTATAATGCGACCGCTGGTAACTACAGGTTATATGAAATTCACAGTAACGTCTCGTATTTCAAGAAAAGAACTAATGAAAGTCACTCCACTCCACTAAGTACCATTATAATACTGGTTAGTTGCTACTACAACACTGTATTCTGCTATTCACTGGTATCACTAGATTATATGCGAGTACACTAGCAGGCCAGGAAGATTATTAAAAACAGCTGACCTGTGGTAAGTTTCTGGCGACTTCTGGCACCTTCCTCTATAGGCTTATCACTTCATTTACAAATTCACCTGTTTTCAAATGACACTTTAGCCTTTATCATCTATATACTAGGGAGCCACTGTAGTATACACTATACACTATGTATACTCAATGATATCAGGGAGACTTTCTTTCCTCTGACATGAAAAGTTCAATTATTATTATTTTTTTCCACACGGGACACAGGCGTATGATTCCCCTCTGGCAGTAAACTCTGCTAGGTAGTGCACACTAATTCTCCTTTTTTGACTCAGTATATAATGTTTTCCGCCCAAGATTGGTTCCAGGCGCTAGAGGGATGTATCGTATAGGATTGATGGCACAAATTAAAGTTCTAGCACGTAAGAGCGACCGTGAAAACACGAGAAAACCGGGAGCACAACGAGGCACGCTGACACGCTGGCAGGGGTAAGCCAGTGGAAGGTCTCGGTTAAATGACCAAAAGCTCCAGCTGTGGGTCATCACATGACCAAGACCCGCGTCAGGAAACACTTGTCCTGTTCCCTGACAAATCTTACCGAACCAAGTAGTCAAAACATGCCACAATTGTGAACTGGAATAAAAATAAAAAAAAATTATATTACAAATATATGATAAATATTATATAATATAAATATATTATATATATCATATAATTATATCATAACTGTATAATAAATTATGTGATAAATACTGAAGACGGGACACCAGGAAGACAGAGTCCTGTATCCACAAACATGTAATCTCATTCTGTATCCACAAACATGTAATCTCATTCTGTATCCACAAACATGTAATCTCATTCTGTATCCACAAACATATAATCTCATTCTGTATCCACAAACATGTAATCTCATTCTGTATCCACAAACATATAATCTCATTCTGTATCCACAAACATATAATCTCATTCTGTATCCACAAACATGTAATCTCATTCTGTATCCACAAACATATAATCTCATTCTGTATCTACAAACATGTAATCTCATTCTGTATCCACAAACATATAATCTCATTCTGTATCCACAAACATGTAATCTCATTCTGTATCCACAAACATGTAATCCCATTCTGTATCCACAAACATGTAATCCCATTCTGTATCCACAAACATGTAATCTCATTCTGTATCTACAAAC
Organism: Cherax quadricarinatus; assembly: GCF_038502225.1. Classification (NCBI taxonomy): domain Eukaryota; kingdom Metazoa; phylum Arthropoda; class Malacostraca; order Decapoda; family Parastacidae; genus Cherax; species Cherax quadricarinatus. Next base: position 12,503,240 of record NC_091366.1, read on the forward strand.
ATATAATCTCATTCTGTATCCACAAACATGTAATCTCATTCTGTATCCACAAACATGTAATCTCATTCTGTATCTACAAACATGTAATCTCATTCTGTATCCACAAACATGTAATCTCATTCTGTATCCACAAACATGTAATCTCATTCTGTATCCACAAACATGTAATCCCATTCTGTATCCACAAACATGTAATCTCATTCTGTATCTACAAACATATAATCTCATTCTGTATCCACAAACATGTAATCTCATTCTGTATCCACAAACATGTAATCTCATTCTGTATCCACAAACATGTAATCTCATTCTGTATCCACAAACATGTAATCTCATTCTGTATCCACAAACATGTAATCTCATTCTGTATCCACAAACATGTAATCTCATTCTGTATCCACAAACATGTAATCTCATTCTGTATCTACAAACATGTAATCTCATTCTGTATCCACAAACATGTAATCTCATTCTGTATCCACAAACATGTAATCTCATTCTGTATCCACAAACATGTAATCTCATTCTGTATCCACAAACATGTAATCTCATTCTGTATCCACAAACATGTAATCTCATTCTGTATCCACAAACATGTAATCTCATTCTGTATCCACAAACATGTAATCTCATTCTGTATCCACAAACATGTAATCTCATTCTGTATCCACAAACATGTAATCCCACTCTGATATTCACTCTGTCACACTCTCTACTGTAAGATATACACAATACAGTTACATAGATTATCATACATAGCAGCATATATGTAGAGAACCTGGGATAACTCAAAAAAATCTAAGTGACTTATATCCATTGTGGTTCTTGAGATTATCTCTCATTCCTCGGGCGCTGTATAACCCCTACGGGTAGCGCTTCCCCATGATAATAATGTTAAGAATGTTCAAAATACTTTTAAACATCTCAACATTCTACACCTGCCACACTCTAACCACGCTTGTAAATACATTGTCTACAGAGTGTGGCATCCCCAGGGTCCCGACCTTCAGGGTGGTGGGTGGAGAGGAGTCTCGACGTGGTCAGTGGCCCTGGATGGCTGCCATATGGCTTCATGGACCCAAGAAGACAGAGTTCTGGTGTGGTGGGTCCTTGGTGTCGCGCCAGTACGTCCTCACTGCTGCTCACTGTACCAAGGATTCCAGAGGAAAGACGTAAGTACTTGATCAGTAAGACACATGTGCAACAGTTTGGTATTGTCGTCATCAGAACACTGTTCTGAGGGACTGACCACCTCAAAACTTCTTGAAGGCTTAAAGACTCATCACGTCTGTATTCAGACTGTATTCGCGAAAACGTTTCAACAATGGAAATATTCAACTGTTGTACATGTGTCCTACTCGTCTACTTGAGAATATTGTATATCATCATTATAATGACACGCGAGTACTAGTTTCAGGAGAAGGGGTACCAGGGACTAGTGGTGTCAGGGGAAGGGGTACCAGGGACTAGTGGTGTCAGGGGAAGGGGTACCAGGGACTAGTGGTGTCAGGGGAAGGGGTACCAGGGACTAGTGGTGTCAGGGGAAGGGGTACCAGGGACTAGTGGTGTCAGGGGAAGGGGTACCAGGGACTAGTGGTGTCAGGGGAAGGGGTACCAGGGACTAGTGGTGTCAGGGGAAGGGGTACCAGGGACTAGTGGTGTCAGGGGAAGGGGTACCAGGGACTAGTGGTGTCAGGGGAAGGGGTACCAGGGACTAGTGGTGTCAGGGGAAGGGGTACCAGGGACTAGTGGTGTCAGGGGAAGGGGTACCAGGGACTAGTGGTGTCAGGGGAAGGGGTACCAGGGACTAGTGGTGTCAGGGGAAGGGGTACCAGGGACTAGTGGTGTCAGGGGAAGGGGTACCAGGGACTAGTGGTGTCAGGGGAAGGGGTACCTTAGATTAGTGGTGTCAGGGGAAGGGGTACCAGAGACAAGTGGTGTCAGGGGAAGGGGTACCAGGGACTAGTGGTGTCAGGGGAAGGGGTACCAGGGACTAGTGGTGTCAGGGGAAGGGGTAAAAGAGACTAGTGGTGTCAGGGGAAGGGGTACCAGAGACAAGTGGTGTCAGGGGAAGGGGTACCAGAGACTAGTGGTGTCAGGGGAAGGGGTACCAGAGACTAGTGGTGTCAGGGGAATGGGTAGCAGGGACTAGTGGTGTCAGGGGAAGGGGTACCAGGGACTAGTGGTGTCAGGGGAAGGGGTACCAGAGACTAGTGGTGTCAGGGGAAGGGGTACCAGAGACTAGTGGTGTCAGGGGAATGGGTAGCAGGGACTAGTGGTGTCAGGGGAAGGGGTACCAGAGACTAGTGGTGTCAGGGGAAGGGGTAGCAGAGACTAGTGGTGTCAGGGGGAAGGGTAGCAGAGACTAGTGGTGTCAGGGCAAGGGGTACCAGAGACTAGTGGTGTCAGGGGAAGGGGTACCAGAGACTAGTGGTGTCAGGGGAAGGGGTACCAGAGACTAGTGGTGTCAGGGGAAGGGGTACCAGAGACTAGTGGTGTCAGGGGAATGGGTAGCAGGGACTAGTGGTGTCAGGGGAAGGGGTACCAGAGACTAGTGGTGTCAGGGGAAGGGGTACCAGAGACTAGTGGTGTCAGGGGAAGGGGTACCAGAGACTAGTGGTGTCAGGGGAAGGGGTACCAGAGACTAGTGGTGTCAGGGGAAGGGGTACCAGAGACAAGTGGTGAGTGTCAGGGAAAGGATGTGAGTTCAAGAAGAAAGTTCTGTGTGCCAGGAAACAACGAAAATATTGAGGGCAAGCCTTGAGTATAAGGAACAAGTTGTAAGTGCCAGAGGAAAGGTGCCGAAACCAAGACTTAAGTGCCAGGAACAAACTACGGGTGGCGAAGAAAATTCATAAGCACTGGAAGCAAGTCTTGAGTGCCAGGAGCAAGTTGAGTTCCAGGGGGAGAAAGATAGTAGTGCACAGGGAGTGTGTGATTCTGGAAGGTTTTTAAGTGTGAGGGTATGTTTGTGGTAGTGTGAGGGTATGTTTGTGGAAGTGTGAGGGTATGTTTGTGGTAGTGTGAGGGTATGTTTGCGGTAGTGTGAGGGTATGTTTGTGGTAGTGTGGGGGTATGTTTGTGGTAGTGTGAGAGTATGTTTGCGGTAGTGTGAGGGTATGTTTGTGGTAGTGTGAGGGTATGTTTGTGGTAGTGTGAGGGTATGTTTGCGGTAGTGTGAGGGTATGTTTGTGGTAGTGTGAGGGTATGTTTGCGGTAGTGTGAGGGTATGTTTGTGGTAGTGTGAGGGTATGTTTGTGGTAGTGTGAGGGTATGTTTGTGGTAGTGTGAGGGTATGTTTGTGGTAGTGTGAGGGTATGTTTGTGGTAGTGTGAGGGTATGTTTGTGGTAGTGTGAGGGTATGTTTGTGGTAGTGTGAGGGATATGTTTGTGGTAGTGTGAGGGTATGTTTGTGGTAGTGTGAGGGTATGTTTGTGGTAGTGTGAGGGTATGTTTGTGGTAGTGTGAGGGTATGTTTGTGGTAGTGTGAGGGTATGTTTGCGGTAGTGTGAGGGTATGTTTGTGGTAGTGTGAGGGTATGTTTGTGGTAGTGTGAGGGTATGTTTGTGGTAGTGTGAGGGTATGTTTGTGGTAGTGTGAGGGTATGTTTGTGGTAGTGTGAGGGTATGTTTGTGGTAGTGTGAGGGTATGTTTGTGGTAGTGTGAGGGTATGTTTGTGGTAGTGTGAGGGTATGTTTGTGGTAGTGTGAGGGTATGTTTGTGGTAGTGTGAGGGTATGTTTGTGGTAGTGTGAGGGTATGTTTGTGGTAGTGTGAGGGTATGTTTGTGGTAGTGTGAGGGTATGTTTGTGGTAGTGTGAGGGTATGTTTGTGGTAGTGTGAGGGTATGTTTGTGGTAGTGTGAGGGTATGTTTGTGGTAGTGTGAGGGTATGTTTGCGGTAGTGTGAGGGTATGTTTGTGGTAGTGTGAGGGTATGTTTGTGGTAGTGTGAGAGTATGTTTGTGGTAGTGTGAGGGTATGTTTGTGGTAGTGTGAGGGTATGTTTGTGGTAGTGTGAGGGTATGTTTGTGGTAGTGTGAGGGTATGTTTGTGGTAGTGTGAGGGTATGTTTGTGGTAGTGTGAGGGTATGTTGTGTGGTAGTGTGAGGGTATGTTTGCGGTAGTGTGAGGGTATGTTTGTGGTAGTGTGAGGGTATGTTTGTGGTAGTGTGAGGGTATGTTTGTTGTAGTGTGAGGGTATGTTTGTAGTGTGAGTATGTGTGGTAGTGTGCGGGTTTGTTTGTGGTAGTGTGAGGGTATGTTTGTGGTAGTGTGAGTGTATGTTTGTGGTAGTGTGAGGGTATGTTGTGTGGTAGTGTGAGGGTATGTTTGTGGTAGTGTGAGGGTATGTTTGTTTGTGGTAGTGTGAGAGTATGTTTGCGGTAGTGTGAGGGTATGTTTGTGGTAGTGTGAGGGTATGTTTGTGGTAGTGTGAGGGTATGTTTGTGGTAGTGTGAGGGTATGTTTGTGGTAGTGTGAGGGTATGTTTGTGGTAGTGTGAGGGTATGTTTGTGGTAGTGTGAGGGTATGTTTGTGGTAGTGTGAGGGTATGTTTGTGGTAGTGTGAGGGTATGTTTGTGGTAGTGTGAGGGTATGTTTGTGGTAGTGTGAGGGTATGTTTGTGGTAGTGTGAGGGTATGTTTGTGGTAGTGTGAGGGTATGTTTGTGGTAGTGTGAGGGTATGTTTGTGGTAGTGTGAGGGTATGTTTGCGGTAGTGTGAGGGTATGTTTGTGGTAGTGTGAGGGTATGTTTGTGGTAGTGTGAGGGTATGTTTGTGGTAGTGTGAGGGTATGTGGTAGTGTGAGGGTATGTTTGTGGTAGTGTGAGGGTATGTTTGTGGTAGTGTGAGGGTATGTGGTAGTGTGAGGGTATGTTTGTGGTAGTGTGAGGGTATGTTTGTGGTAGTGTGAGGGTATGTTTGTGGTAGTGTGAGGGATATGTGTGAGGGTATATGTTTGTGGTAGTGTGAGGGTATATTTGTGGTAGTGTGAGGGTATGTTTGCGGTAGTGTGAGGGTATGTTTGCGGTAGTGTGAGGGTATGTTTGTGGTAGTTTGAGGGTATGTTTGTGGTAGTGTGAGGGTATGTGAGGGTATGTTTGTGGTAGTGTGAGGGTATGTTTGTGGTAGTGTAAGGGTATGTTTGTGGTAGTGTGAGGGTATGTTTGTGGTAGTGTAAGGGTATGGGGTAGTGTGAGGGTATGTTTGTGGTAGTGTAAGGGTATGTTTGTGGTAGTGTGAGGGTATGTTTGTGGTAGTGTGAGGGTATGTTTGTGGTAGTGTGAGGGTATGTTTGTGGTAGTGTGAGGGTATGTTTGTGGTAGTGTGAGGGTATGTTTGTGGTAGTGTGAGGGTATGTTTGTGGTAGTGTGAGGGTATGTATGTTTGTGGTAGTGTGAGGGTATGTTTGTGGTAGTGTGAGGGTATGTTTGTGGTAGTGTGAGGGTATGTTTGTGGTAGTGTGAGGGTATGTATGTTTGTGGTAGTGTGGGGGTATGTTTGTGGTAGTGTGATGGTATGTTTGTGGTAGTGTGAGGGATTGTATGTTTGTGGTAGTGTGAGGGTATGTTTGTGGTAGTGTGAGGGTATGTTTGTGGTAGTGTGAGGGTATGTTTGTGGTAGTGTGAGGGTATGTTTGTGGTAGTGTGAGGGTATGTTTGTGGTAGTGTGAGGGTATGTTTGTGGTAGTGTGAGGGTATGTTTGTGGTAGTGTAAGGGTATGTATGCGGTAGTGTGAGGGTATGTTTGTGGTAGTGTGAGGGTATGTTTGTGGTAGTGTGAGGGTATGTATGTTTGTGGTAGTGTGAGGGTATGTTTGTGGTAGTGTGAGGGTATGTTTGTGGTAGTGTGAGGGTATGTTTGTGGTAGTGTGAGGGTATGTTTGTGGTAGTGTGAGGGTATGTTTGTGGTAGTGTGAGGGTATGTTTGTGGTAGTGTGAGGGTATGTTTGTGGTAGTGTGAGGGTATGTTTGTGGTAGTGTGAGGGTATGTTTGTGGTAGTGTGAGGGTATGTTTGTGGTAGTGTGGGGGTATGTTTGTGGTAGTGTGAGGGTATGTTTGTGGTAGTGTGAGGGTATGTATGCGGTAGTGTGAGGGTATGTTTGTGGTAGTGTGAGGGTATGTTTGTGGTAGTGTGAGGGTATGTTTGTGGTAGGGTAAGGGTATGTTTGTGGTAGTGTAAGGGTATGTTTGTGGTAGTGTGAGGGTATGTTTGTGTAGTGTGAGGGTATGTTTGTGGTAGTGTGAGGGTATGTTTTTGGTAGTGTGAGTGGTATGTTTGTGGTAGTGTGAGGGTATGTTTGTGGTAGTGTGAGGGTATGTTTGTGGTAGTGTGAGGGTATGTTTGTGGTAGTGTGAGGGTATGTTTGTGGTAGTGTGAGGGTATGTTTGTGGTAGTGTGAGGGTATGTTTGTGGTAGTGTGAGGGTATGTTTGTGGTAGTGTAAGGGTATGTTTGTGGTAGTGTGAGGGTATGTTTGTGGTAGTGTGAGGGTATGTTTGTGGTAGTGTGAGGGTATGTTTGTGGTAGTGTGAGGGTATGTTTGTGGTAGTGTGAGGGTATGTTTGTGATAGTGTGAGGGAATCTTTGTGGTAGTGTGGGTATGTTTGTGTAGTGTATATGTTTGTGGTAGTGTGAGGGTATGTTTGTGGTAGTGTGAGGGTATGATTGTGGTAGTGTGAGGGTATGTTTGTGGTAGTGTTAGGGTATGTTTGTGGTAGTGTGTGGGTATGTTTGTGGTAGTGTGAGGGTATGTTTGTTTGTGTAGTGTAAGGGTATGTTTGTGATAGTGTAAGGGTATGTTTGTGGTAGTGTGAGGGTATGTTTGTGGTAGTGTGAGGGTATGTTTGTGGTAGTGTGAGGGTATGTATTTTGGTAGTGTGAGGGTATGTTTGTGGTAGTGTGAGGGTATGTTATGTGGTAGTGTGAGGGTATGTTTGTGGTAGTGTGAGGGTATGTTTGTGGTAGTGTGAGGGTATGTTTTTGGTAGTGTGAGGGTATGTTTGTGGTAGTGTGAGGGTATGTTTGTGGTAGTGTGTGGGTATGTTTGTGGTAGTGTGAGGGTATGTTTGTGGTAGTGTGAGGGTATGTTTGTGGTAGTGTGAGGGTATGTTTGTGGTAGTGTGAGGGTATGTTTGTGGTAGTGTGAGGGTATGTATGCGGTAGTGTGAGGGTATGTTTGTGGTAGTGTGAGGGTATGTTTGTGGTAGTGTGAGGGTATGTTTGTGGTAGTGTGAGGGTATGTTTGTGGTAGTGTGGGTATGTTTGTGGTAGTGTGAGGGTATGTTTGGGTAGTGTGAGGGATTTTGTGGTAGTGTTATGTTTGTGGTAGTGTGAGGGTATGTTTGTGGTAGTGTGAGGGTATGTTTGTGGTAGTGTGAGGGTATGTTTGTGGTAGTGTGAGGGTATGTTTGTGGTAGTGTGAGGGTATGTTTGTGGTAGTGTGAGGGTATGTTTGTGGTAGTGTGAGGGAGGGTATGTTTGTGGTAGTGTGAGGGTATGTTTGTGGTAGTGTGAGGGGTTTGTGGTAGTGTGAGGGTATGTGGTAGTGTGAGGGTATGTTTGTGGTAGTGTGAGGGTATGTATGCGGTAGTGTGAGGGTATGTTTGTGGTAGTGTGAGGGTATGTTTGTGGTAGTGTGAGGGTATGTTTGTGGTAGTGTGAGGGTATGTTTGTGGTAGTGTGAGGGTATGTTTGTGGTAGTGTGAGGGTATGTTTGTGGTAGTGTGAGGGATTGTATGTTTGTGGTAGTGTGAGGGTATGTTTGTGGTAGTGTGAGGGTATGTTTGTGGTAGTGTGAGGGTATGTTTGTGGTAGTGTGAGGGTATGTTTGTGGTAGTGTGAGGGTATGTTTGTGGTAGTGTGAGGGTATGTTTGTGGTAGTGTGAGGGTATGTTTGTGGTAGTGTGAGGGTATGTTTGTGGTAGTGTGGGGGTATGTTTGTGGTAGTGTGAGGGTATGTTTGTGGTAGTGTGAGAGTATGTTTGTGGTAGTGTGAGGGTATGTTTGTGGTAGTGTGAGGGTATGTTTGTGATAGTGTGAGGGTATGTTTGTGGTAGTGTGAGGGTATGTTTGTGGTAGTGTGGGGGTATGTTTGCGGTAGTGTGAGGGTATGTTTGTGGTAGTGTGAGGGTATGTTTGTGGTAGTGTGAGGGTATGTTTGTGGTAGTGTGAGGGTATGTTTGTGGTAGTGTGAGGGTATGTTTGTGGTAGTGTGAGGGTATGTTTGTGGTAGTGTGAGGGTATGTTTGTGGTAGTGTGAGGGTATGTTTGTGGTAGTGTGAGGGTATGTTTGTGGTAGTGTAGGGGTATGTTTGTGGTAGTGTGAGGGTATGTTTGTGGTAGTGTGAGGGTATGTTTGTGGTAGTGTGAGGGTATGTTTGTGGTAGTGTGAGGGTATGTTTGTGGTAGTGTGAGGGTATGTTTGTGGTAGTGTGAGGGTATGTTTGTGGTAGTGTGAGGGTATGTTTGTGGTAGTGTGAGGGTATGTTTGTGGTAGTGTGAGGGTATGTTTGTGGTAGTGTGAGGGTATGTTTGTGGTAGTGTGAGAGTATGTTTGTGGTAGTGTGAGGGTATGTTTGTGGTAGTGTGAGGGTATGTTTGTGATAGTGTGAGGGTATGTTTGTGGTAGTGTGAGGGTATGTTTGTGGTAGTGTGGGGGTATGTTTGCGGTAGTGTGAGGGTATGTTTGTGGTAGTGTGAGGGTATGTTTGTGGTAGTGTGAGGGTATGTTTGTGGTAGTGTGAGGGTATGTTTGTGGTAGTGTGAGGGTATGTTTGTGGTAGTGTGAGGGTATGTTTGTGGTAGTGTGAGGGTATGTTTGTGGTAGTGTGAGGGTATGTTTGTGGTAGGTATGTTTGTGGTAGTGTGAGGGTATGTTTGTGGTAGTGTGAGGGTATGTTTGTGGTAGTGTGAGGGTATGTTATGAGGGTATGTTTGTGGTAGTGTGAGGGTATGTTTGTGGGTAGTGTGTGGGTATGTTTGTGGTAGTGTGAGGGTATGTTTGTGGTAGTGTAAGGGTATGTTTGTGGTAGTGTGAGGGTATGTTTGTGGTAGTGTGAGGGTATGTTTGTGGTAGTGTGAGGGTATGTTTGTGGTAGTGTGAGGGTATGTTTGTGGTAGTGTGAGGGTATGTATGTTTGTGGTAGTGTGAGGGTATGTTTGTGGTAGTGTGAGGGTATGTATGTTTGTGGTAGTGTGAGGGTATGTTTGTGGTAGTGTAAGGGTATGTTTGTGGTAGTGTAAGGGTATGTTTGTGGTAGTGTGAGGGTATGTTTGTGGTAGTGTGAGGGTATGTTTGTGGTAGTGTAAGGGTATGTTTGTGGTATTGTGAGGGTATGTTTGTGGTAGTGTAAGGGTATGTTTGTGGTAGTGTAAGGGTATGTTTGTGGTAGTGTAAGGGTATGTTTGTGGTAGTGTGAGGGTATGTTTGTGGTAGTGTGAGGGTATGTTTGTGGTAGTGTGAGGGTATGTTTGTGGTAGTGTAAGGGTATGTTTGTGGTAGTGTAAGGGTATGTTTGTGGTAGTGTGAGGGTATGTTTGTGGTAGTGTAAGGGTATGTTTGTGGTAGTGTAAGGGTATGTTTGTGGTAGTGTGAGGGTATGTTTGTGGTAGTGTGAGGGTATGTTTGTGGTAGTGTAAGGGTATGTTTGTGGTAGTGTAAGGGTATGTTTGTGGTAGTGTGAGGGTATGTTTGTGGTAGTGTGAGGGTATGTTTGTGGTAGTGTAAGGGTATGTTTGTGGTATTGTGAGGGTATGTTTGTGGTAGTGTAAGGGTATGTTTGTGGTAGTGTAAGGGTATGTTTGTGGTAGTGTAAGGGTATGTTTGTGGTAGTGTGAGGGTATGTTTGTGGTAGTGTGAGGGTATGTTTGTGGTAGTGTGAGGGTATGTTTGTGGTAGTGTGAGGGTATGTTTGTGGTAGTGTAAGGGTATGTTTGTGGTAGTGTGAGGGTATGTTTGTGGTAGTGTGAGGGTATGTTTGTGGTAGTGTGAGGGTATGTTTGTGGTAGTGTGAGGGTATGTTTGTGGTAGTGTGAGGGTATGTTTGTGGTAGTGTGAGGGTATGTTTGTGGTAGTGTAGGGGTATGTTTGTGGTAGTGTGAGGGTATGTTTGTGGTAGTGTGAGGGTATGTTTGTGGTAGTGTAAGGGTATGTTTGTGGTAGTGTAAGGGTATGTTTGTGGTAGTGTAAGGGTATGTTTGTGGTAGTGTAAGGGTATGTTTGTGGTAGTGTGAGGGTATGTTTGTGGTAGTGTAAGGGTATGTTTGTGGTAGTGTAAGGGTATGTTTGTGGTAGTGTGAGGGTATGTTTGTGGTAGTGTGAGGGTATGTTTGTGGTAGTGTAAGGGTATGTTTGTGGTAGTGTAAGGGTATGTTTGTGGTAGTGTGAGGGTATGTTTGTGGTAGTGTGAGGGTATGTTTGTGGTAGTGTGAGGGTATGTTTGTGGTAGTGTGAGGGTATGTTTGTGGTAGTGTGAGGGTATGTTTGTGGTAGTGTAAGGGTATGTTTGTGGTAGTGTAAGGGTATGTTTGTGGTAGTGTGAGGGTATGTTTGTGGTAGTGTGAGGGTATGTTTGTGGTAGTGTGAGGGTATGTTTGTGGTAGTGTGAGGGTATGTTTGTGGTAGTGTGAGGGTATGTTTGTGGTAGTGTAAGGGTATGTTTGTGGTAGTGTAAGGGTATGTTTGTGGTAGTGTGAGGGTATGTTTGTGGTAGTGTGAGGGTATGTATGTTTGTGGTAGTGTGAGGGTATGTTTGTGGTAGTGTGAGGGTATGTTTGTGGTAGTGTGAGGGTATGTTTGTGGTAGTGTGAGGGTATGTTTGTGGTAGTGTAAGGGTATGTTTGTGGTAGTGTGAGGGTATGTTTGTGGTAGTGTGAGGGTATGTTTGTGGTAGTGTAAGGGTATGTTTGTGGTAGTGTGAGGGTATGTTTGTGGTAGTCTGAGGGTATGTACGTTTGTGGTAGTGTGAGGGTATGTTTGTGGTAGTGTGAGGGTATGTTTGTGGTAGTGTGAGGGTATGTTTGTGGTAGTGTGAGGGTATGTTTGTGGTAGTGTGAGGGTATGTTTGTGGTAGTGTAAGGGTATGTTTGTGGTAGTGTGAGGGTATGTTTGTGGTAGTGTGAGGGTATGTTTGTTGTAGTGTGAGGGTATGTTTGTGGTAGTATGAGGGTATGTTTGTGGTAGTGTGAGGGTATGTTTGTGGTAGTGTGAGGGTGTAAAGGTAGAGTAAATCCCCTGGGAGCTGGTGGGGTTTGATCCCATGGCAAGTGAGTCCTAACAGTCAGAGGCTGGTTGCCTGAGTCATAGTAATGAAAATCTTTGATATGAGGGTATACGGGTGAACAAAACTCTTCTGGAGGGAGAATGGTGGTATCAGGATCAGTTTGAGTGTATAAGGGTGTAGTGGTAGTGCCATGAATTAATAAGTCATGTACAATTACAGGTTCGACCCACAACAGTTTAGTGTTCGTCTGGGAGACCATAACATCTTCAGTGAGAGTGACGACTTCATCTCTAGCCCTCAGACGTACAGGTAAGTCTCACAGACGTACAGGTAAGTCTCACAGACGTACAGGTAAGTCTCACAGACGTACAGGTAAGTCTCACAGACGTACAAGTCTCACAGACGTACAGGTAAGTCTCACAGACGAACAGGTAAGTCTCACAGACGTACAGGTAAGTCTCACAGACGTACAGGTAAGTCTCACAGACACACCTCCAACCTACACCTAAATGGCCGATGTTGAGAATAATGAAGACAGTAATGAAGGTAACTGGTTCCTAGAACCGACAGGGTGATGAATTAAACACTTGTACAACACTGGGGTATCTTTGCTGCGGAAACGGTTCGCCAACCAGTGGCTTCATCAGTCCAATACCGAGAAGAATGGTTGATGTCCAGAAGGAATTTGAGGTAATCAGTCCCTCAGCCTAGAGTCGATGTGTTCAGTCCATCAGTCTTGAAAAGATGGAGCGAACACATCGACTCCAGGCTGAGGGACTGATTACCTTAAACCCTTTCTGAACTTCTACTATTCTTCTCTGTATTGGACTGATGAAGCCACTGGTTGGCGAGACCTTTCCACAATACAGATACCCAAGTGTTGCCCAAGTATCTAATTCATCAAGAAATAACAGGTTACAAAGCCAATTATAACTGTAGACAACAACACTTGTGTACACTACAGGACGTTTAATAACGTTATAATAATGCCTTTTTTCCGTAAAACCATTCTTAATGTAATAAACATTACCTCAAGTACCCCTTAACAAAGCCCCTCACTCACTGTAAAGTTGTCCACCAATAACAGAATTATCCTATTTCATCCAATGTTTCTTGCTGCATCTACTGTCACTCTGCTAGTTAACAGTCACACTAAAGTAACACTGAAACAGCTGATATTAAGATGGTATATAATGTCGACAGGTTGATTAAGACACTTGCAACAGTTAGGTATCTTCATTCCGAAATGTTTCGCCTGCACAGTAGTGTTCTTCAGTCGAGTACGGAGAAGTTTGCAGAAACAGCAGAGATGTGAGGACGAAGAGTGAGGTGTCATCCTAGTGTTCAACACTAGAATAACACCTAGAGTGAGGTGTCATCCTAGTGTTCAACACTAGAATACCACCTAGAGTGAGGTGTCATCCTAGTGTTCAACACTAGAATACCACCTAGAGTGAGGTGTCATCCTAGTGTTCAACACTAGAATACCACCTAGAGTGAGGTATCATCCTAGTGTTCAACACTAGAATAACCTAGAGTGAGGTGTCATCCTAGTGTTCAACACTAGAATAACACCTAGAGTGAGGTATCATCCTAGTGTTCAACACTAGAATACCACCTAGAGTGAGGTATCATCCTAGTGTTCAACACTAGAATACCACCTAGAGTGAGGTATCATCCTAGTGTTCAACGCTAGAATACCACCTAGAGTGAGGTATCATCCTAGTGTTCAACACTAGAATACCACCTAGAGTGAGGTATCATCCTAGTGTTCAACACTAGAATACCACCTAGAGTGAGGTGTCATCCTAGTGTTCAATACTAGAATACCACCAAGAGTGAGGTGTCATCCTAGTGTTCAACACTAGAATACCACCTAGAGTGAGGTATCATCCTAGTGTTCAACACTAGAATACCACCTAGAGTGAGGTGTCATCCTAATGTTCAACACTAGAATACCACCTAGAGTGAGGTGTCATCCTAATGCTCAACACTAGAATACCACCTAGAGTGAGGTATCATCCTAGTGTTCAACACTAGAATACCACCTAGAGTGAGGTGTCATCCTAATGTTCAACACTAGAATACCACCTAGAGTGAGGTGTCATCCTAGTGTTCAACACTAGAATACCACCTAGAGTGAGGTGTCATCCTAATGTTCAACGCTAGAATACCACCTAGAGTGAGGTGTCATCCTAGTGTTCAACACTAGAATACCACCTAGAGTGAGGTATCATCCTGGTGTTCAACACTAGAATACCACCTAGAGTGAGGTGTCATCCTAGTGTTCAACACTAGAATACCCCCTAGAGTGAGGTGTCATCCTAGTGTTCAACACTAGAATACTATCTAAAGTGAGGTATCATCCTAGTGTTCAACACTAGAATACCACCTAGAGTGAGGTATCATCCTGGTGTTCAACGCTAGAATAACACCTAGAGTGAGGTATCATCCTGGTGTTCAACGCAGGAATAACACCTAGAGTGAGGTATCATCCTGGTGTTCAACGCTAGAATAACACCTAGAGTGAGGTATCATCCTGGTGTTCAACGCTAGAATACCACCTAGAGTGAGGTATCATCCTGGTGTTCAACGCTAGAATAACACCTAGAGTGAGGTATCATCCTAGTGTTCAACGCTAGAATACCACCTAGAGTGAGGTATCATTCTAGTGTTCAACGCTAGAATAACACCTAGAGTGAGGTATCATCCTGGTGTTCAACACTAGAATACCACCTAGAGTGAGGTATCCTGGTGTTCAACGCTAGAATAACACCTAGTGTGAGGTATCCTGGTGTTCAACGCTAGAATACCACCTAGAGTGAGGTATCCTGGTGTTCAACGCTAGAATAACACCTAGAGTGAGGTATCCTGGTGTTCAACGCTAGAATACCACCTAGAGTGAGGTATCCTGGTGTTCAACGCTAGAATAACACCTAGAGTGAGGTATCCTGGTGTTCAACGCTAGAATACCACCTAGAGTGAGGTATCATCCTGGTGTTCAACGCTACAATACCACCAAGAGTGAGGTATCCTGGTGTTCAACGCTACAATACCACCTAGAGTGAGGTATCATCCTGGTGTTCAACGCTACAATACCACCTAGAGTGAGGTATCATCCTGGTGTTCAACGCTACAATACCACCTAGAGTGAGGTATCCTGGTGTTCAACGCTACAATACCACCTAGAGTGAGGTATCCTGGTGTTCAACGCTACAATACCACCTAGAGTGAGGTATCATCCTGGTGTTCAACGCTACAATACCACCTAGAGTGAGGTATCATCCTAGTGTTCAACGCTACAATACAACCTAGAGTGAGGTATCATCCTGGTGTTCAACGCTACAATACCAACTAGAGTGAGGTATCATCCTAGTGTTCAACGCTACAGTACCACCTAGAGTGAGGTATCCTGGTGTTCAACGCTACAATACCACCTAGAGTGAGGTATCATCCTGGTGTTCAACGCTACAATACCACCTAGAGTGAGGTATCATCCTAGTGTTCAACGCTACAATACCACCTAGAGTGAGGTATCCTGGTGTTCAACGCTACAATACCACCTAGAGTGAGGTATCATCCTGGTGTTCAACGCTACAATACCACCTAGAGTGAGGTATCATCCTAGTGTTCAACACTACAATACCACCTAGAGTGAGGTATCATCCTAGTGTTCAACACTAGAATACCACCTAGAGTGAGGTATCATCCTAGTGTTCAACACTAGAATACCACCTAGAGTGAGGTATCATCCTAGTGTTCAACACTAGAATACCACCTAGAGTGAGGTGTCATCCTAGTGTTCAACACTAGAATACCACCTAGAGTGAGGTATCATCCTAGTGTTCAACACTAGAATACCACCTAGAGTGAGGTATCATCCTAGTGTTCAACACTAGAATACCACCTAGAGTGAGGTATCATCCTAGTGTTCAACACTAGAATACCACCTAGAGTGAGGTATCATCCTAGTGTTCAACACTAGAATACCACCTAGAGTGAGGTGTCATCCTAGTGTTCAACACTAGAATACCACCTAGAGTGAGGTGTCATCCTAGTGTTCAACGCTACAATACCACCTAGAGTGAGGTGTCATCCTAGTGTTCAACGCTACAATACCACCTAGAGTGAGGTATCATCCTAGTGTTCAACGCTACAATACCACCTAGAGTGAGGTATCATCCTAGTGTTCAACGCTACAATACCACCTAGAGTGAGGTATCATCCTAGTGTTCAACGCTACAATACCATCTAGAGTGAGATATCATCCTAGTGTTCAACACTAGAATACCACCTAGAGTGAGGTATCATCCTAGTGTTCAACGCTACAATAACACCTAGAGTGAGGTATCATCCTGGTGTTCAACACTAGAATAACACCTAGAGTGAGGTATCATCCTAGTGTTCAACGCTACAATAACAACTAGAGTGAGGTATCCTGGTGTTCAACACTAGAATACCACCTAGAGTGAGGTATCCTGGTGTTCAGCGCTAGAATACCACCTAGAGTGAGGTATCATCCTGGTGTTCAACACTAGAATACCACCTAGAGTGAGGTATCATCCTAGTGTTCAACGCTACAATAACACCTAGAGTGAGGTATCATCCTAGTGTTCAACATTAGAATACCACCTAGAGTGAGGTATCATCCTAGTGTTCAACATTTACAATTGGTTTCTCTTCCATGTTCTTGCTATTCCTCTAAGTATAAGTTCGTAAGGTCACCAAAAAGCTCTGGCTTTACTTCATATTTTCACTAGTATTTTTTCATGTGCTAACACACATATATTACATATCTTCCTCTGAACATGTGTAAAAACACATATTTTTTTCACTGTGGTATTTTTTTGTATTAGTGACCACAAGTTTTATTGTGATTTTTTCCATCTAGTCACAATATCGTGACTGAAACAATATATAAATATCCTGCACATAGGAGAATGGCTCTTAGGACGACGTTTCGGTCCCACTTCGACCATTATATATACTCAGAAATTTTCCAATCAACTCTATAGTATATACATAAATGATAACATTAATTCCAAGTCACTCTCACACTGTCACTACCTGTATTGTTTACCATCTCAGAGTGACAGAGATCCGGCCTCACCCGGATTTCAAGTCCCACGGTTTTTACAACGATGTGGCGCTCATCCGGCTGGATCAGCCTGTGGACTTCACTGAGTACATCGTACCTGTTTGTTTACCTTCCGAGGAGTTCTCCAGACAGCCCCTTGACCACCTGGTGGGACAGACTCCCTCAGTCATAGGCTGGGGGTCCACCTTCTATGGTAAGTTAAGAGGCGCCTGAGTTTCCCTGTCTCCTAATATCAAATATATTTTCCCCGATAATCGTCTTTATTTTCTCCACTATAATCTACCAAGTCCATAATTACTATCACATTTTCTTTGTTTCATAAGGTAAAGTCCAGGATCTTTACTTAATTCATGGTGTAACTTAACAAATCTTTGATTACAGAGGCACTTCAGCTGGAGGGCCTCTGTCAGCTGGAGGGCCTCTGTCAGCTGGAGGGCCTCTGCCAGCTGGAGGGCCTCTGCCAGCTGGAGGGCCTCTGTCAGCTGGAGGGCCTCTGCCAGCTGGAGGGCCTCTGCCAGCTGGAGGGCCTCTGCCAGCTGGAGGGCCTCTGCCAGCTGGAGGGCCTCTGCTAGCTGCAGGGCCTCTGCCAGCTGGAGGGCCTCTGCCAGCTGGAGGGCCTCTGCTAGCTGGAGGGCCTCTGCTAGCTGGAGGGTCTCTGTCAGCTGGAGGGTCTCTGTCAGCTGGAGGGTCTCTTCCAGCTGGAGAGCCTCTGTCAGCTGGAGGGCCTCTGCCAGCTGGAGGGCCTCTGTCAGCTGGAGGGCCTCTGTCAGCTGGAGGGCCTCTGCCAGCTGGAGGGCCTCTGTCAGCTGGAGAGCCTCTACCAGCTGGAGGGTCTCTGCTAGCTGGACAGCCTCTGTCAGCTGGAGGGCCTCTGCCAACTGGAGGGCCTCTGTCAGCTGGAGGGCCTCTGTCAGCTGGAGGGCCCCTGCCAGCTGGAGGGCCTCTGCTAGCTGGAGGGCCTCTGTCAGCCGGAGGGCCTCTGCCAGCTGGAGGGCCCCTGTCAGCTGGAGGGCCTCTGTCAGCCGGAGGGCCTCTGCCAACGGAGGGCCTTTGCCAGCTGAAGGGCCTCTGCTAGCTGGAGGGCCTCTGCTAGCTTGAGGGCCTCTGCCAGCTGGAGGGCCTCTGTCAGCTGGAGGGCCTCTGCCAACGGAGGGCCTCTGCCAGCTGAAGGGCCTCTGCCAGCTGAAGGGCCTCTGCTAGCTGGAGGGCCTCTGCCAGCTGGAGGGCCTCTGTCAGCTGGAGGGCCTCTGCCAACGGAGGGCCTCTGCCAGCTGAAGGGTCTCTGCTAGCTGAAGGGCTCTTCTAGCTGGAGGGCCTCTGCTAGCTGGAGGGCCTCTGCTAGCTGGAGGGCCTCTGCTAGCTGGAGGGCCTCTGCTAGCTGGAGGGCCTCTGCTAGCTGGAGGGCCTCTGCTTGCTGGAGAGCCTCTGCTAGCTGGAGGGCCTCTGCTAGCTGGAGGGCCTCTGCTAGCTGGAGGGCCTCTGCTAGCTGGAGGGCCTCTGCTAGCTGGAGGGCCTCTGCTAGCTGGAGGGCCTCTGCTAGCTGGAGGGCCTCTGCTAGCTGGAGGGCCTCTGCTAGCTGGAGGGCCTCTGCTAGCTGGAGGGCCTCTGCTAGCTGGAGGGCCTCTGCTTGCTGGAGAGCCTCTGCTAGCTGGAGGGCCTCTGCTAGCTGGAGGGTCTCTGCTAGCTGGAGGGCCTCTGCTAGCTGGAGGGCCTCTGCTAGCTGGAGGGCCTCTGCTTGCTGGAGAGCCTCTGCTAGCTGGAGGGCCTCTGCTTGCTGGAGAGCCTCTGCTAGCTGGAGGGCCTCTGCTAGCTGGAGGGCCTCTGCTAGCTGGAGGGCCTCTGCTAGCTGGAGGGCCTCTGCTAGCTGGAGGGCCTCTGCTAGCTGGAGGGCCTCTGCTTGCTGGAGAGCCTCTGCTAGCTGGAGGGCCTCTGCTAGCTGGAGAGCCTCTGCTAGCTGGAGGGCCTCTGCTAGCTGGAGGGCCTCTGCTAGCTGGAGGGCCTCTGCTAGCTGGAAGGCCTCTGCTAGCTGGAGGGCCTCTGCTAGCTGGAGGGCCTCTGCTAGCTGGAGGGCCTCTGCTACCTGGAGGGCCTCTGCTTGCTGGAGAGCCTCTGCTAGCTGGAGGGCCTCTGCTTGCTGGAGAGCCTCTGCTAGCTGGAGGGCCTCTGCTAGCTGGAGGGCCTCTGCTAGCTGGAGGGCCTCTGCTAGCTGGAGGGTCTCTGCTAGCTGGAGGGCCTCTGCTAGCTGGAGGGCCTCTGCTTGCTGGAGAGCCTCACAGTCCCTGAGGCCCAGGGGCCCCCTCACAGTCCCTGAGGCCCAGGGCCCCCCTCACAGTCCCTGAGGCCCAGGGGCCCCCTGACAGTCCCTGAGGCCCAGGGCCCCCTCACAGTCCCTGAGGCCCAGGGGCCCCCTCACAGTCCCTGAGGCCTAGGGCCCCCCTCACAGTCCCTGAGGCCCAGGGCCCCCCTCACAGTCCCTGAGGCCCAGAGCCCCCCTCACAGTCCCTGAGGCCCAGGGCCCCCCTCACAGTCCCTGAGACCCAGGGCCCCCCTCACAGTCCCTGAGGCCCAGGGCGCCCCTCACAGTCCCGGAGACCCAGGACCCCCCTCACAGTCCCTGAGACCCAGGGCCCCCCTCACAGTCCCTGAGACCCAGGACCTCCCTCACAGTCCCTGAGACCCAGGGCCCCCCTCACAGTCCCTGAGACCCAGGACCTCCCTCACAGTCCCTGAGACCCAGGGCCCCCCTCACAGTCCCTGAGGCCCAGGGACCCCCTCACAGTCCCTGAGACCCAGGGCCCCCCTCACAGTCCCTGAGACCCAGGACCTCCCTCACAGTCCCTGAGACCCAGGGCCCCCCTCACAGTCCCTGAGACCCAGGGCCCCCCTCACAGTCCCTGAGGCCCAGGGGCCCCCTCACAGTCCCTGAGGCCTAGGGGCCCCCCTCACAGTCCCTGAGACCCAGGGCCCCACTCACAGTCCCTGAGACCCAGGGCCCCCTCACAGTCCCTGAGACCCAGGGCCCCCCTCACAGTCCCTGAGACCCAGGGCCCCCCTCACAGTCCCTGAGGCCCAGGGCGCCCCTCACAGTCCCTGAGACCCAGGACCCCCCTCACAGTCCCTGAGACCCAGGGCCCCCCTCACAGTCCCTGAGACCCAGGACCTCCCTCACAGTCCCTGAGACCCAGGGCCCCCCTCACAGTCCCTGAGACCCAGGACCTCCCTCACAGTCCCTGAGACCCAGGGCCCCCCTCACAGTCCCTGAGGCCCAGGGACCCCCTCACAGTCCCTGAGACCCAGGGCCCCCTCACAGTCCCTGAGACCCAGGACCTCCCTCACAGTCCCTGAGACCCAGGGCCCCCCTCACAGTCCCTGAGACCCAGGGCCCCCCTCACAGTCCCTGAGACCCAGGGCCCCCCTCACAGTCCCTGAGACCCAGGGCCCCCCTCACAGTCCCTGAGGCCCAGGGCCCCCCTCACAGTCCCTGAGACCCAGGACCTCCCTCACAGTCCCTGAGACCCAGGGCCCCCCTCACAGTCCCTGAGACCCAGGGCCCCCCTCACAGTCCCTGAGACCCAGGGCCCCCCTCACAGTCCCTGAGGCCCAGGGCCCCCCTCACAGTCCCTGAGACCCAGGACCTCCCTCACAGTCCCTGAGACCCAGGGCCCCCCTCACAGTCCCTGAGACCCAGGGCCCCCCTCACAGTCCCTGAGACCCAGGGGCCCCCTGACAGTCCCTGAGGCCCAGGGGCCCCCTGACAGTCCCTGAGGCCCAGGGGCCCCCTCACAGTCCCTGAGACCCAGGGGCACAGAAAATTTTAATCCTGCTCTGCGACGTGAACACATATTCCTACAGTGTCATGTGTACACGTTGGTAGACTATAACATGTATATTCTTCTTCTAGAATGACATGTGTGCATATTTTTTTGCAGAATGACGCGTGTACATCATTTTTCTAGAATGATGAAGAGTTAGGTATATGTGGCACATCTAGGCATCTTTATTTGTCGACATTTCGCCAGCCAGTCTCTTTATCAGTACAATACAAGGACATAATGTTTACCTGGAGAGAGTTCCGGGGGTCAACGCCCCCGCGGCCCGGTCTGTGACCAGGCCTTCTGGTGGATCAGAGCCTGATCAACCAGGCTGTTACTGCTGACTGCACGCAATCCAACGTACGAGCCACAGCCCGGCTGGTCAGGTACCGACTTTAGGTGCTTGTCCAGTGCCAGCTTGAAGACTGCCAGGGGTCTGTTGGTAATCCCCCTTATGTATGCTGGGAGGCAGTTGAACAGTCTCGGGCCCCTGACACTTATTGTATGGTCTCTTAACGTGCTAGTGACACCCCTGCTTTTCATTGGGGGATGTTGCATCGTCTGCCAAGTCTTTTGCTTTCGTAGTGAGTGATTTTCGTGTGCAAGTTCGGTACTAGTCCCTCTAGGATTTTCCAGGTGTATATAATCATGTATCTCTTCCGCCTGCATTCCAGGGAATACAGGTTTAGGAACCTCAAGCGCTCCCAGTAATTGAGGTGTTTTATCTCCGTTATGCATGCCTTGAAGGTTCTCTGTACATTTTCTAGGTCAGCAATTTCACCTGCCTTGAAAGGTGCTGCTAGAGTGCAGCAATATTCCAGCCTAGATAGAACAAGCGACCTGAAGAGTGTCATCATGGGCTTGGCATCCCTAGTTTTGAAGGTTCTCATTATCCATCCTGTCATTTTTCTAGCAGATGCGATTGATACAATGTTATGGTCCTTGAAGGTGAGATCCTCCGACATGATCACTCCCAGGTCTTTGACGTTAGTTTTTCGCTCTATTTAATTTTTTCGTGTTTACCATATCGGAGTAATTGAAATTTCTCATCGTTGAACTTCATATTGTTTTCTGCAGCCCACTGAAAGATTTGGTTGATGTCCGCCTGGAGCCTTGCAGTGTCTGCAATGGAAGACACTGTCATGCAGATTCGGGTGTCATCTGCAAAGGAAGACACGGTGCTGTGGCTGACATCCTTGTCTATGTCAGATATGAGGATGAGAAACAAGATGGGAGCGAGTACTGTGCCTTGTGGAACAGAGCTTTTCACCGTAGCCGCCTCAGACTTTACTCTGTTGACTACTAATCTTTGTGTTCTGTTTGTGAGGAAATTATAGATCCATCTACCAACTTTTCCTGTTATTCCTTTAGCACGCATTTTGTGCGCTATTACGCCATGGTCACACTTGTCGAAGGCTTTTGCAAAGTCTGTATATATTACATCTGCATTCTTTTTGTCTTCTAGTGCATCTAGGACCTTGTCGTAGTGATTCAATAGTTGAGACAGACAGGAGCGACCTGCTCTAAACCCATGCTGCCCTGGGTTGTGTAATTGATGGGTTTCTAGATGGGTGGCTATCTTGCTTCTTAGGACCCTTTCAAAGATTTTTATGATATGGGATGTTAGTGCTATCGGTCTGTAGTTCTTTGCTATTGCTTTACTGCCCCCTTTGTGGAGTGGGGCTATGTCTGTTGTTTTTAGTAACTGTGGGACGACCCCCGTGTCCATGCTCCTCCCCTCGTGATAGGGGCTTCTTGCAGTTCTTGATGAACTCGGAGTTCCATGAGTCTGGCCCTGGGGCAGAGTGCATGGGCATGTCATTTATCGCCTGTTCGAAGTCATTTGGTGTCAGGATAACGTCAGATAGATTTGTGTTAACCAAATTTTGTGACTCTCTCATAAAAAAATCATTTTGATCTTCGACTCTCAGTCTGGTTAGCGGCTTGCTAAAAACTGAGTCATATTGGGACTTGAGTAGCTCACTCATTTCCTTGCTGTCATCTGTGTAGGACCCATCTTGTTTAAGTAGGGGCCCAATACTGGACGTTGTTCTCGACTTTGATTTGGCGTAGGAAAAGAAATACTTTGGGTTTCTTTCGATTTCATTTATGGCTTTTAGTTCTTCCCGCGATTCCTGACTCCTATAAGATTCCTTTAGCTTAAGTTCGATGCTTGCTATTTCTCTGACCAGTGACTCCCTCTACGAAAGATGATGTAATGAGTCCCTCAGTCTTGGAGTTGGTGAAGACCACCGTAGTCTTGAAGACTCTGAAGCACAGGCGGGAAGCTTGACTCTTGTATACATTATATACATTTTGCTAGAATAACATGCGTACCCAAGTTTTTCTAAGATGAAGTATACATAAATTTTGTAGAATGATATATGTACATCTTTTGGTAGAATGACAAGCCTAGCAGAACGTCATGTGTACATCATAGTGATAGAGTATCAAATGTACATTATATTTCTAGACTGACTTGTCAAACATTGTTGTTCTAGATTGACTTGTCAAACATTGTTTTTCTAGACCGACTTGTCAAACATTGTTGTTCTAGACCGACTTGTCAAACATTGTTGTTCTAGATTGACTTGTCAAACATTGTTGTTCTAGACCGACTTGTCAAACATTGTTGTTCTAGACCGACTTGTCAAACATTGTTGTTCTAGACCGACTTGTCACATTGTCAGACCGACTTGTCAAACATTGTTGTTCTAGACCGACTTGTCAAACATTGTTGTTCAGACCGACTTGTCAAACATTGTTGTTCTAGACCGACTTGTCAAACATTGTTGTTCTAGACCGACTTGTCAAACATTGTTGTTCTAGACCGACTTGTCAAACATTGTTGTTCTAGACCGACTTGTCAAACATTGTTGTTCTAGACCGACTTGTCAAACATTGTTGTTCTAGACCGACTTGTCAAACATTGTTGTTCTAGACCGACTTGTCAAACATTGTTGTTCTAGACCGACTTGTCAAACATTGTTGTTCTAGACCGACTTGTCAAACATTGTTGTTCTAGACCGACTTGTCAAACATTGTAGACCGACTTGTCAAACATTGTTGTTCTAGACCGACTTGTCAAACATTGTTGCTCTAGATTGACTTGTCAAACATTGTTGTTCTAGACCGACTTGTCAAACATTGTTGTTCTAGACCAACTTGTCAAACATTGTTGTTCTAGACCGACTTGTCAAACATTGTTGTTCTAGACCGACTTGTCAAACATTGTTGTTCTAGACCGACTTGTCAAACATTGTTGTTCTAGACCGACTTGTCAAACATTGTTGTTCTAGACCGACTTGTCAAACATTGTTGTTCTAGACCGACTTGTCAAACATTGTTGTTCTAGACCGACTTGTCAAACATTGTTGTTCTAGACCGACTTGTCAAACATTGTTGTTCTAGACCGACTTGTCAAACATTGTTGTTCTAGACCGACTTGTCAAACATTGTTGTTCTAGACCGACTTGTCAAACATTGTTGTTCTAGACCGACTTGTCAAACATTGTTGTTCTAGACTGACTTGTCAAACATTGTTGTTCTAGACTGTCATACTTGTTAGTGTGGGCATCTAACAACATTGTAATATACATACCTTGTTAACCATGGATGTGAGAGACCCAGACAATAGCTACATTCACTATGGATTACGAATATAAATGGTTGAGAAAAAATGTCGAATAAGTGTCTCATTGAAGAATTGAGACACTTATGCAACATATGGGAATCTTTATTGAGGAAACGTTTCGCCACACAGTGGCTTCATCAGTCCAATACAAAGTAGAAATGGGTAAGGAGAGGAGGAGTTTGAGGTAATCAGTCCCTCAGCCTGGAGTCGATGTGTTCAGTCCATCAATCTTGTAGAATGTACAACACAGGGCCGTAGACGTGGCTTATATACTGTAGTGAGGTGAGGCGAAGCAGGAGGAGGCGGGGTCACAGTGGAACCTGCCACTGTGTGGCGAAACGTTTGTTCAATAAAGATTCCAATATGTTGCTTAAGTGTCTCAATTCTTCAACTTGTCGGGTTTCAAAACCATTCATCACAAGTGTCTCAATTCTTCAACTTGTCGGGTTTCAAAACCATTCATCACAAGTGTCTCAATTCTTCAACTTGTCGGGTTTCAAAACCATTCATCACAAGTGTCTCAATTCTTCAACTTGTCGGGTTTCAAAACCATTCATCACAAGTGTCTCATTCTTCAACTTGTCGGGTTTCAAAACCATTCATCACAAGTGTCTCATTCTTCAACTTGTCGGGTTTCTGAACAATTATATCAACACTTGTGTATCTTTACTATGGAAACGTTTCACCAGCCAGTGACTTCCTCAGTCCAGTACTGAGATGAACGGTGGAGGATGAGACGGGGTTTGAGGTGATCAGTCCCTCAGCCTGGTGTCTGTGTTCACTCATCAGTCTTGATAAAAGTTTGATGGAGTTGATGAACACACTGACTCCAGGCTGAGGGACAGATTACCTCAAACTCCTCATCTTCCACCGTTCATCTCTGTATTGGACTGAGGAAGTCACTGGTTGGTGGCACGGTTCCGCAGTAAACTTACCCAAGTGTTGCATAAGTGTCTCGTTCATCATTAGGGTGTCCCGTAGCTTGGTTGGTAGCACACTCAGCTCACACATTGAGTGTCCGTGGTTCGATCCCCGGTACGGATGAAAACGAGCGTGTTTCCATACACCTGCTGTCCTTGTTAACCTAGCAGTAAGTAGGTACCTGGGTGTTAGCCAACTGGTGTGGGTCGCACCCTGGGGACAAAATTAATCTAAGTTGTCCGAAATGCTCTGCATAACAAGGAGCTCTCTATATGCCGTCACTGATGTCAGCTATGGTCTGTATAAGTTGTATCATGTACTTGTAGATATATAAATTATTATTATTATTATTCTATTATTATTATTATTATTATTATTATTATTATTATTATTATTATTATTATTATTATTATTATTCTGATGATTACTATTACAATTATTATTATTGTTATTCCGATTATTATTATTATTATTATTATTATTATTATTATTATTATTATTATTATTATTATTATTATTATTATTATTCTATTATTATTATTATTATTATTATATTATTATTATTATTATTATTCTATTATTATTATTATTATTATTATTATTATATTTTTTATTATTATTATTATTATTATTATTATTATTATTATTATTATTATTATTATTATTATTATTATTCTGATGATTACTATTACAATTATTATTATTGTTATTATTCCGATTATTATTATTATTATTATTATTATTATTATTATTATTATTATTATTATTATGTATGACACAGGAGGACATGAGAGTGCATCACTGAGAGAGGCTAAGCTGCCAGTATGGAAGAACAGTGACTGTGACGATGCGTACTTCCAACCCATCACTAACATCTTCCTGTGTGCTGGCTTCGTTGAGGGAGGCAGAGACGCTTGTCAGGTACGGTATTAACCACGTCCTTGATACTACCATAACAGATGTTCACTTGTTTATCTTCCCTATAAGGAGAGGAAGCCTAGCTTATGGAGTTTAATTTTTAAAGGGGTGGAGGGGTAAGCCAGTGGAAGGCCTCGGTCAGATGACCAAAAGCTCCAGTTGCGGGTCATTATGACTAAGACTCGCGTCAGGGAACACTTGTCCTGTTTCTTGAGGGATCTTACCTAATCTAACCTAACCTCACCAAACCTAACCTCACCTCACCTAACCTAACCTCACCTCACCAAACCTAACCTCACCTCATCTAACCTAACCTAACCTAACCTAACCTAACCTCACCTAACCTAACCTCACCTAACCTAACCTCACCTAACCTCACCTAGCTGCCAGAGTAGACACAGGATATACACATGATAACCACCTGGTGGTTCACAATTACACTCACCCACTGACTATAAACCCAGAAATACTAATCTTAATCTTAAAATAATAAATCCTAACTAGTCATAAGTTTGCCTATGATACTCCAATATAGACACTTTGTATTGTGCCAAAACAAAAGCATTCACATTGCTAAACTCACAAATTATGATGTAGTCACTTAGCCTTAATACCATAATCTGTAAGGATTTAATGTTAAGAATTAATCTAAGTCTGCCCGAAATGCCTAGCCATGCTAGGTGTCCTAGTGGCCCCCTCTGTAATTAGTATTTTATGACATGTAAACCACACAATACCCTAAACCTGTAAACCCCACATTGTAACCCTTATAGAGAATAAACTTGAATTGAATTGAATTGAATAATACAATGGTAGGGTATACCAGCACTGTAAATAAGACAGTGTTTACACTGATGCACTGTAAATAAGACACAGTGTTTACACTGATGCACTGTAAATAAGACACAGTGTTTACACTGATGCACTGTAAATAAGACACAGTGTTTACACTGATACACTGTAAATAAGACACAGTGTTTACACTGATACACTGTAAATAAGACACAGTGTTTATACTGATACACTGTAAATAAGACACAGTGTTTACACTGATACACTGTAAATAAGACACAGTGTTTACACTGAGATGCAGGAGATGCACAAATTAACATTAAGATCGACAACACTCTAATTACCAGACATAATGAGGGCAAATTCCTAGGCCTATACCTTGACAACAACCTGAATTTCAGCACCCATATCCAACACATAACAAAAAAAGTATCCAAAACGGTTGGGATCCTCTCCAAGATACGATACTACGTACCGCAAAATGCCCTTCTCACACTATACCATTCACTTATATATCCATGCCTCACCTATGCTATTTGTGCTTGGGGATCAACTGCAGCAACACACCTAAAGCCAATAATAACCCAACAAAAAGCTGCAGTAAGAATAATCACTAAATCCCATCCCTGGCAACACCCCCCCCCTACTCTTCATAGATCTAAACTTGCTCCCTGTTCAGTACATCCACACTTACTACTGTGCAATCTACATCTACAGGACCTTAAACTCCAATATCAACCTTGACCTAAAACGCTTTCTTGATAGTTGTGACAGAACCCACAGGCATAACACCAGACACAAACATCTCTACGACATTCCCCGTGTCCGACTAAACCTTTACAAAAATTCAATGTATGTCAAAGGCCCTAAAATCTGGAACACCCTACCTGAGAACTCTAGAACTGCAGACACATTCATCACCTTTAAAACTACCATTAGAAAACATCTTATCTCCCTGATACACCCCGTCAACTAACTACACGAATACCACCTGGTGGTTCACTCTTACACTCACTCACCCATTTGACCATAAACAGAAATATTAATCTCAATCTTAAAATAATGAATCCTATGATACTCCAATACTGAAACTATGTACTGTGCCAAAACAAAAGCATTCACATTGCTAAACTCACAAACTAGTATTTAGTCACTTAGCCATAATACCAACTTACCTCATAATTTGTAATATTTTAAAATAAAGAATTAAACTAAGTCTGCCCGAAATGCCTAGCCATGCTAGGCGTTCTTGTGGTACACTCTGTAATCATTATTTAACTACATGTAAACCACACAACAACCAAATTCTGTAAATTCAACATTGTAATCTTTATAGAGAATAAACTTTGAATTTGAATTTGAATTTGATACACTGTAAATAAGACACAGTGTTTACACTGATACACTGTAAATAAGACAGTGTTTACACTGATACACTGTAAATAAGACACAGTGTTTACACTGATACACTTCCTGGTGAGGTAAACGTCTTCAAGAATAAGGAGGCATAATACAATGACTGCAACAGTACACAACCTGTATGTAAGAGGATGTAACTTATCACGATGTTTCGATCTGCCTCGGACCATTAACTAGTCGATAAATTAGACACATGTGGAACACTTGGGTATCTTTATTGTGGAAACGTGTCGCCACTCAGTGGCTTCATCAGTCCGACACAAGGAAAAACAGTGAAGATCAGAAGGAGTTTGAGGTAATCAGTCCCTCATCCACGTATTGCACATGTGCCTATTTTATCGACGAGTTAATAGTCTAACTCAGACCGACACGTCGACACAAGTTTGGTTGTGCTGTGTGCGGGTTATTGTAAGGTAACGTCTAGACAACAAAGCACCATAGTACTTATAGCTTGTCTTACACACCGTCAAGAATATATCTCTCAGTCAACATATATTACTAGTTTATAACCCTGTTTTAGAGATTAAACTATTCTTGACCACTGGTGAACATGTGACATACATCCTTACTGTTTGCATTGGTCTAGTAAATGCGTAAATAATATATATTAAAAAAATTATAAATGATCAAGAGCCCCTCACCAACATTAAGGTTCTTCAATGTTGTTGAGGGGCTCTTGATCTAAGGAACTGAACCTTTGTTCCAGTTCCTTGGATCAAGCCTGAATGCCTCCCCCTTCCCTCAGGCGCTATATGATCCCCTATGAATGTAATAATAATAATAATAATAATAATAATAATAATAATAATAATAATAATAATAATAATAATAATAATAATAATAATAATAATAATAATCTTTGTTTACAATGGTGGTCTCCCTCAGGGTGACAGCGGAGGTCCTCTGCTGTTGTACACAGAGGGTCGCTGGGTGCAGATCGGGCTGGTGTCTTTCGGAAACAGATGTGCTGAGCCTGGTTACCCTGGGGTGTACACTAGGATCTCCCACTTCATGCCTTGGATAAAAAATAACATACGCTGAGCCACGAAACCTCGGTGAACTCGGCACCAGCTATATTGAAGGACTCAGGATTCAGGGATGGAAGTTCTGTAATGTGTGTGTGTGTGGAACTATGTGACCGTCGTAGTGTGATCATTTTTACACTGCACGGAACTTTAGGGAAGTTCAGCTCTGCGGAACTTCAAGTAGCCTCAGCTCTACTTTGAGTGGATATTTTATTTAAGACACCATTATTTTTGACATAAACAGATTATAATTAAACCGAACGAGTTGCGCAGCGTAGTAGCAGCCACACTCCTTTACAACACAGGTAATCTGAACTGATACATAATAAAGTTAAATACAATACACGTACAAAATAACATACTCAAAAATACACACATAATACAATATACACAACACAGCAGCTCTCACACCCATATATTTTTTGTAGATGCCACTCCAACACACCTAAGATACTGAAACATGAAAGACACATAACGGACTTGGCAACCTGTGCCAATATATGAGTACATGACACAAAACAAAGCTATCTTTTGTTGTTTAGGAACATTATCAAGTTTTATAGCCCAATAATGCGGAGAAATATGCACAAAAATCTGCTGTACTAATACGCTTTATCACTAAATGATTCCTTATTATGTTTGACAGGAACCTAGGTCTAGCATATTCTAACTTCATCCAGCTACACTGACACTATTGACACAGACCACGATTCTCAGAGCACCATCATACAGGTGGGGCTATAATGTATGACAACACCGACAATTCCAATTAACATTTTCTTAGGCATTTATCTATCGAGAAGATTACCGTATGTGTCTCCTTCCCCACAGGCACCACATGCTCAGCAAGGGAGTCCCCATGCACACCACTTTGTACCTTGTTCAGCTATCATAACTTTGGGGTCCAGTCCCTGGACCCATTATGTACCTCTGTTACCCTTTGACTACCACCCACGGGATGAGTATGCGGTGCATAATAAGGATATTAAACTAAAACTCGTACACTATGCCCCATTCACCTCACACCAACATCGGAGTTCAGTGACTTCTGAAGCACGGGCCCCGCCATTAATCATATTGCTAACAATCCCTTAACACTGTTTCCCATGTCCCCTTTTGGGAAACACCATACGCATCATCCTATAAAACTTCGTCGGCGAGATACGACGCCTAATACTTAAAGCCTCCCTAAACACATCGTTATAATCAACTACATCGCTGCTGCACACCGACACCCCTTCAAAGTCCAAACTCAAGGCCCTTAATTAACACTGACACTTCTTTCCGTCACCAATTACAACACCCCAGACAGCCACTTATGCAATCAGTTTAATTGCCTACAACAACAGACTTCGTGGAACGCCATTTCTGCCTCTCTACAGGATCTACAAGAACAATCACCCGCTACTTTCTAAAAGAACAAAACTGCTAGTACCAGTAAGCAGTGCTCAAAGAGTCAAGCATTCTGTCAAGAGACCCATCGTTGAAGGCTCCTACATGCAGCATTGCTCTTGTACACACATCATAGGCTCGAGCATATCGAAGAGGATCAACCAGCCTCTTCCCATTGGTAATGTTACAGCTTCCTTTCACAACCGTTCACACCCAGACGACCAAAAAAAAAAAAATAATTCCCTGAATCCTCAGCCCATCACATGTCAAAGGATAAACAGTTGCCACAAAATGCGCCGCCATACAGAAGGGAATAAACCGCAATGATCTTTGTAAGTCAGTTAAGTGGTAAGCCCGGTGTTTGTGCAAGTGGTTAAGGCTTCTACACTGCACTCTCTGAATTCACTACCCTCGTCTCTACCCTAGCATTTGTGTATATAATCCTATATATATGTATTTAAGACCTCTCCACCTGCGTGATGATTCTTGACGTCTCAGCCACTCCCCATGACCCAAGATCTTTGACTTATCGTTCCTAGCACCCTTACCACCTCTTACACGACATCCCGACGAGTTTGATAATTCACCAAGATCATTGTATCATCTACATACCCAAAAGCTGGTGTGAAAACCCTCTTTCCTAACTTTACCGCCTCGCCTCCATTACCTTCTGGGTCGAAAATATAGGCGAGTCTCCTTACACCCACTGCCTCTGTTTACCAGTAAAAAGGTACATACCAGGGTGTTAGTCGACTGTTGAGGGTCACATCCTAGGGAATGGTCAAATACTACAGATGACTGAGGAGCTGGAATGTCTCACAAAAGACCTCATGGAAAAAGAACCCCATATCTGCTCTGCATGGAACTTAGATCTTCATCTCTGCTTCGTGCGACGTTATCAGAAACCCTTCGTAAACAAATCTTTAAAGAATGTTAGCGTAGGCTCCAGAAAAATCTGTTAATAAAGCTTGAGAGTGAAAATCATACAAAAAAATTTGCTGATATTGCAAGTTACAAATATTAGTGTATGTGGAACAGGCCTCTCAGGTCTCCAAAGATATAAGACATTTTATATTTATTAAAGGTGTCAAGATTTATGGCACCTTAACCAGAGGTCAGATGTTAATTTAAGTGTGAAAGAATGGACAACAAGAACAATTTTTAATCATAATGAAAATATGTGTTTTCAGATTTTAGATATTTACTGTAACATATAATAAATAAACCCAAATCCTTCCCATATACTTTTGTAAATTATTTGTATGAATTAATTTTAATAAAATGAAAAAATCGTTTGTAAATCTGATTTGCCCAAGTTTGACTAGGGAAATATCAGGTGAAGTAGGCCTACACTAAGGCCTGGTAAAGTTAGGCCTATCGTTCAATTATGTGAGTCTTTTAACTCAGATATTTGGTTAAGCTAGACTCAGATATTTGGTAAATATAAACTCAGGTATTTGGTTATTCTACACTAAGATATTTGGTAAGCCTAAACTCAGGTGTTTGGTAAGCCTAAACTCAGGTGTTTGGTAAGCCTAAACTCAGGTGTTTGGTCAGTCTCAACGCAGATGTTTGGTAAGCCTAAATTCAAATGTTTAGTAAGCCTAAACTCAGATATTTAGCCAGTCTCAACTCAGATATTTAGTCAGTCTCAACTCAGATATTTAGTCAGTCTCAACTCAGATATTTAGTCAGTCTCAACTCAGATATTTAGTCAGTCTCAACTCAGATATTTAGTCAGTCTCAACTCAGATATTTAGTCAGTCTCAACTCAGATATTTAGTCAGTCTCAACTCAGATATTTAGTCAGTCTCAACTCAGATATTTAGTCAGTCTCAACTCAGATATTTAGTCAGTCTCAACTCAGATATTTAGTCAGTCTCAACTCAGATATTTAGTCAGTCTCAACTCAGATATTTAGTCAGTCTCAACTCAGATATTTGGTCAGTCTCAACTCAGATATTTAGTCAGTCTCAACTCAGATATTTAGTCAGTCTCAACTCAGATATTTGGTCAGTCTCAACTCAGATATTTGGTCAGTCTCAACTCAGATATTTAGTCAGTCTCAACTCAGATATTTAGTCAGTCTCAACTCAGATATTTGGTCAGTCTCAACTCAGATATTTAGTCAGTCTCAACTCAGATATTTGGTCAGTCTAAACTCAAATATTTGGATAATCTAAACTCAGATATTTTGTCAATCTACTCAGATATTTTATCAATTTCGACTCACATTTAGTCTAGATGAAGATATTTAGTCAAATTAGACTGAGATACCTGGTCAATCTCGACTCAGATGTTAGGTCAGCCTATGCACCAGGTCAATGCGAGGTCACTCTGTAAATATAATAACTGAAAAAACACAATATAAACCCAGGGAGTTATTAGTAAGAATAACTGTGTTGTCTCTGCCTGTTTTACCTCGTGGCTCATACGTTGGTTTGCGTGCAGCCAGCAGTAACAGCCTGGTTGATCAGGCTCTGATCCACCAGGAGGCCTGGTCACAGACCGGGCCGCGGGGGCGTTGACCCCCGGAACTCTCCCCAGATAAACTCCAGGTAAACATATGCACTATAATGTGATCCTTTACTGACAACGTTTCACCCACACAGTGGGCTTTTTTCAAGTCGAAACGTTGTCAATAAAGGATCACATTATACTGCTTATGTGTTTATATTTCCATTGTGCCGGTATTTTATACCATTCATTTCTACCTCGTGTATGTGGTGATAAAAATTATGTACATCTCTTCTCAGAGGCAAAAAAAATGTGAGATATAACCATAACTTATAGAGGGGTGAAGAGGTAAGCCAGTGGAAGGCTTCGGTCAGATGACCAAAAGCTCCAGCTGGGAGTTATACCTAAGTCCCTCGTCAGGCAACACTTGCTCTATTTCCTGACGAATCTTACCTAACTTTCTTACTAACAAGGAGCGTTCCTTTCTAGAAGCCTAGCATTATATTCACGAGGAAGCGCTAAAGTAGTAGGAGCCACACAACGCATGGGAGATACGCGGTAATCCCATTCCCCAATGGAAATAAGTCACCCTGACTTTACTGGGTTATCCCAGGTTCTCTACACATATACTGCTATGTATGATAATTTAAGTAATTGTGAAAGTTAAGACACATGTGCAACATCTGGATATCTTTATTGTAGACGTTTCGCCATCCAGTGGCTTTATCAATACAGATTCTAGGACATAATAAGAAGACAGGTAATCTTGGTTCAGAGGACATCTACAAGACCTTCTTCACGGCTGCTGCAACTAACCCATCTCTTTGGGAAGGACCTACTTCCACTGGGGAATCCCGCCTACCAGTGACTGCCCTCGTCTGCTGCCCGTCCCTTCCACTGACGCCTATATAAACGTCAGTCTTCTTGCCTTTGCTCCAGATTCTCCTCCACCACGATGTTGTGAACACTTACTCCAAGGCCGAGGGACTGATTACCTCATCTTTTGTATATAGTTCTACTGTCTTCCTATTATGTCCTAGAATCTGTATTGATAAAGCCACTGGATGGCGAAACGTCTACAATAAAGATATCCAGATGTTGCACATGTGTTTTAACTTTTATATTGTCGGTATTTTATACCTTTCTTACACAACTTAAGTAATTGTGTTTGTACTCGACTGAAGAAGCCTACAGTGTAGGCGAAACGTTTCGAAATAAAGATACCTAACTGTTAAGATAAGATAAGATAAGATTTCGTTCGGATTTTTAACCCCGGAGGGTTAGCCACCCAGGATAACCCAAGAAAGTCAGTGCGTCATCGAGGACTGTCTAACTTATTTCCATTGGGGTCCTTAATCTTGTCCCCCAGGATGCGACCCACACCAGTCGATTAACACCCAGGTACCTATTTGCTGCTAGGTGAACAGGACAACAGGTGTAAGGAAACGTGTCGAAATGTTTCCACCCGCCGGGAATCGAACCCGGGCCCTCCGTGTGTGAAGCGGGAGCTTTAGCCACCAGGCCACCGGGCCTGAAATTTTACTACTGATGACGAATGGAGTGTGACGACACTTAATTAAAATTCTCTGGTAAGACTACCACAAGGAAACGTTCACAACAGAGCGGAATTCCATCACAAGTTCGACCCTTTATACTGTTTATTATACAGTTCTTTGAGGATTATATTTATAAGTTGATGTAAAAACTACTACAAACGTACACATGCGTTTAATAAATATAGCAATTGTACACCATCTACTTGGAACGTCCTGACATGTTGCCAGTAAATGATTCTGCCATGAAACACTGAAAGATGTCAGATGATCACTTGTCTGACATCACAGATTTCTTTTTTTTTTAACACATCGGCCTTCTCCCACCGAGGTTGGGTGACCCAAAAATGAAACACTTTCAACATCGGTGGCCTGGTAGGCAGAGTTCTCACTTCACACGCAGAGTGTCCGGGTTCGATTTCCGGCCAGGGTAAAAACATTGGGCGTGTTTCCTTACACACAGGATGGGTATCGTGTGACTACCATCCACAGGATGGGTATGGTGTGACTACCATCCACATGATGGGTATGGTGTGACTACCATCCACATGATGGGTATGGTGTGACTACCATCCACAGGATGGGTATGGTGTGACTACCATCCACAGGATGGGTATGGTGTGACTACCATCCACATGATGGGTATGGTGTGACTACCATCCACAGGATGGGTATGGTGTGACTACCATCCACAGGATGGGTATGGTGTGACTACCATCCACATGATGGGTATGGTGTGACTACCATCCACATGATGGGTATGGTGTGACTACCATCCACAGGATGGGTATGGTGTGACTACCATCCACAGGATGGGTATGGTGTGACTACCATCCACAGGATGGGTATGGTGTGACTACCATCCACATGATGGGTATGGTGTGACTACCATCCACAGGATGGGTATGGTGTGACTACCATCCACATGATGGGTATGGTGTGACTACCATCCACAGGATGGGTATGGTGTGACTACCATCCACAGGATGGGTATGGTGTGACTACCATCCACATGATGGGTATGGTGTGACTACCATCCACAGGATGGGTATGGTATGACTACCATCCACAGGATGGGTATGGTGTGACTACCATCCACATGATGGGTATGGTGTGACTACCATCCACAGGATGGGTATGGTGTGACTACCATCCACAGGATGGGTATGGTGTGACTACCACCCACAGGATGGGTATGGTGTGACTACCATCCACAGGATGAGTATGGTGTGACTACCATCCACAGGATGGGTATGGTGTGACTACCATCCACAGGATGGGTATGGTGTGACTACCACCCACAGGATGGGTATGGTGCGACTACCATCCACATGATGGGTATGGTGTGACTACCATCCACATGATGGGTATGGTGTGACTACCATCCACAGGATGGGTATGGTGTGACTACCACCCACAGGATGGGTATGGTGTGACTACCATCCACAGGATGGGTATGGTGTGACTACCATCCACAGGATGGGTATGGTGTGAGTACCATCCACATGATGGGTATGGTGTGACTACCATCCACAGGATGGGTATGGTGTGACTACCATCCACATGATGGGTATGGTGTGACTACCATCCACAGGATGGGTATGGTGTGACTACCATCCACAGGATGGGTATGGTGTGACTACCATCCACAGGATGGGTATGGTGTGACTACCATCCACAGGATGGGTATGGTGTGACTACCATCCACAGGATGGGTATGGTGTGACTACCATCCACAGGATGGGCATGGTGTGACTACCATCCACATGATGGGTATGGTGTGACTACCATCCACAGGATGGGTATGGTGTGACTACCATCCACAGGATGGGTATGGTGTGACTACCACCCACAGGATGGGTATGGTGTGACTACCACCCACAGGATGGGTATGGTGTGACTACCACCCACAGGATGGGTATGGGATGACTACCACCCACAGGATGGGTATGGTGTGACTACCACCTACAGGATGGGTATGGTGTGACTATCACCCACAGGATGGGTATGGTGTGACTACCACCCACAGGATGGGTATGGTGTGACTACCACCCACAGGATGGGTATGGTGTGACTACCATCCACAGGATGGGTATGGTGTGACTACCATCCACAGGATGGGTATGGTGTGACTACCACCCACAGAATGGGTATTTTGTGACTACCACCCACAGGATGGTATGGTGTGACTACCACCCACAGGATGGGTAGTGTGACTACCACCAACAGGATGGGTATGGAGTGACTACCACCCACAGGATGGGTATGGTGTAACCACCACCCAAAGGATGGGTATTTTGTGATTACCACCCACAGGATGGGTATTTTGTGACTACCACCCACAGGATGGGTATGGTGTGACTACCACCCACAGGATGGGTATTTTGTGACTAACACCCACAGGATGAGCATGGTGTGACTACCACCCACAGGATGGGTATTTTGTGACTGCCACCCACAGGATGGGTATTTTGTGACTAACACCCACAGGATGGGTATAGTGTGACTACCACCCACAGGATGGGTATGGCATGACTACCACCCACAGGATGGGTATTTTGTGACTACCACCCACAGGATGGGTATGGTGTGACTACCACCCGCAGGATGGGTATGGTGTGACTACCACCCACAGGATGGGTATTTTGTGACTACCGCCCACAGGTTGGGTATAGTGTGACTACCACCCACAGGATGGGTATGGTGTGACTGCCACCCAGAGGATGGGTATGGTGTGACTACCACCCACATGATGGGTATGGTGTGACTACCACCCACAGGATGGGTATGGTGTGACTACCATCCACAGGATGGGTATGGTGTGACTACCACCCACAGGATGGGTATGGTGTGACTACCACCCACAGGATGGGTATGGTGTGACTACCACTCACAGGATGGGTATGGAGTGACTACCACCCACAGGATGGGTATGGTGTGACTACCACCCACAGGATGGGTATGGTGTGACTACCACCCACAGGATGGGTATGGTGTGACTACCACCCACAGGATGGGTATGGTGTGACTACCACCCACAGGATGGGTATGGTGTGACTACCACCCACTGGATGGGTATGGTGTGACTACCACCCACAGGATGGGTATGGTGTGACTACCACCCACTGGATGGGTATGGTGTGACTACCACCCACAGGATGGGTATGGTGTGACTACCACCCACGGAATGGGTATTTTGTGACTACCACCCACAGGTTGGTATGGTGTGACTACCACCCACAGGATGGGTAGTGTGACTACCACCAACAGGATGGGTATGGCGTGACTACCACCCACAGGATGGGTATGGTGTAACCACCACCCACAGGATGGGTATTTTGTGATTACCACCCACAGGATGGGTATGGTGTGACTACCACCCACAGGATGGGTATGGTGTGACTACCACCCACAGGATGGGTATGGTGTGACTACCACCCACAGGATGGGTATGGTGACTACCACCCACATGATGGGTATGGTGTGACTACCACCCACAGGATGGGTATGGTGTGACTACCATCTACAGGATGGGTATGGTGTGACTACCACCCACATGATGGGTATGGTGTGACTACCACCCACAGGATGGGTATGGTGTGACTACCACACACAGGATGGGTGACTATGGTGTGACTACCATCTACAGGATGGGTATGGTGTGACTACCACCCACAGGATGGGTATGGTGTGACTACCACCCACAGGATGGGTATGGTGTGACTACCACCCACAGGATGGGTATGGTGTGACTACCACCCACAGGATGGGTATGGTGTGACCTCCACCCACAGGATGGGTATGGTGTGCATAATAAATATATTAAACTAAACTAAGTGGCCAGACATACTGTACATGTCATTAACAAATGTCAATCTCTAATAACTATTTGTAGATATAAAGATGGCAGTAATATTGTTGTGAGAGGTACCTGGTGTGTGTGAATATTGTTGTGAGAGGTTCCTGGTGTGTGTGTGAATATTGTTGTGAGAGGTACCTGGTGTGTGTGTGAATATTGTGTTGTGAGAGGTACCTGGTGTGTGTGTGAATATTGTTGTGAGAGGTTCCTGGTGTGTGTGTGAATATTGTGTTGTGAGAGGCACCTGGTGTGTGTGTGAATATTGTTGTGAGAGGTTCCTGGTGTGTGTGAATATTGTTGTGAAAGGTACCTGGTGTGTGTGATTATTGTTGTGAGAGGCACCTGGTGTGTGTGTGAATGTTGTTGTGAGAGGTACCTGGTGTGTGTGTGAATATTGTGTTGTGAGAGGCACCTGGTGTGTGTGTGAATATTGTTGTGAGAGGTACCTGGTGTGTGTGTGAATATTGTGTTGTGAGAGGTACCTGGTGTGTGTGTGAATATTGTTGTGAGAGGTTCCTGGTGTGTGTGTGAATATTGTTGTGAGAGGTACCTGGTGTGTGTGAATATTGTTGTGAGAGGTTCCTGGTGTGTGTGAATATTGTTGTGAGAGGTACCTTATGTGTGTGTGAATATTGTTGTGAGGGGTACCTGGTGTGTGTGTGAATATTGTGTTGTGAGAGGCACCTGGTGTGTGTGTGAATATTGTTGTGAGAGGTTCCTGGTGTGTGTGAATATTGTTGTGAAAGGTACCTGGTGTGTGTGTGAATATTGTTGTGAGAGGTACCTGGTGTGTGTGTGAATATTGTTGTGAGAGGTACCTGGTGTGTGTGAATATTGTTGTGAGAGGTACCTGGTGTGTGTGTGAATATTGTTGTGAGAGGTACCTGGTGTGTGTGTGAATATTGTTGTGAGAGGTACCTGGTGTGTGTGAATATTGTTGTGAGACCTGGTGTAATATTGTTGTGAGAGGTACCTGGTGTGTGTGAATATTGTTGTGAGAGGTACCTGGTGTGTGTGAATATTGTTGTGAGATATTGTGTGTGAATATTGTTGTGAGGGTACCTGGTGTGTGTGAATATTGTTGTGAGAGGCACCTGGTGTGTGTGTGAATATTGTTGTGAGAGGCACCTGGTGTGTGTGTGAATCCTGGTGTGTGTGAATATTGTTGTGAGAGGTACCTGGTGTGTGTGTGAATATTGTTGTGAGAGGTACCTGGTGTGTGTGAATATTGTTGTGAATATTGTTGTGAGAGGTACCTGGTGTGTGTGAATATTGTTGTGAGAGGTACCTGGTGAGTGTGAATATTGTTGTGAGAGGTACCTGGTGTGTGTGTGAATATTGTTGAATATTGTTGTTAGAGGTACCTGGTGTGTGTGAATATTGTTGTGAGAGGTACCTGGTGTGTGTGAATATTGTTGTGAGAGAGTACCTGGTGTGTGTGAATATTGTTGTGAGAGGTACCTGGTGTGTGTGAATATTGTTGTGAGAGGTACCTGGTGTGTGTGAATATTGTTGTGAGAGGTACCTGGTGTGTGTGAATATTGTTGTGAGAGGTACCTGGTGTGTGTGAATATTGTTGTGAGAGGTACCTGGTGTGTGTGAATATTGTTGTGAGAGGTACCTGGTGTGTGTGAATATTGTTGTGAGAGGTACCTGGTGTGTGTGTGAATATTGTTGTGAGAGGTACCTGGTGTGTGTGAATATTGTTGTGAGAGGTACCTGGTGTGTGTGAATATTGTTGTGAGAGGTACCTGGTGTGTGTGAATATTGTTGTGAGAGGTACCTGGTGTGTGTGAATATGGTTGTGTGAATATTGTTGTGAGAGGTACCTGGTGTGTGTGTGAATATTGTTGTGAGAGGTACCTGGTGTGTGTGAATATTGTTGTGAGAGGTACCTGGTGTGTGTGTGAATATTGTTGTGAGAGGTACCTGGTGTGTGTGAATATTGTTGTGAGAGGTACCTGGTGTGTGTGAATATTGTTGTGAGAGGTACCTGGTGTGTGTGTGAGAGGTACCTGGTGTGTGTGAGAGGTACCTGGTGTTGTGAATATTGTTGTGAGAGGTACCTGGTGTGTGTGAATATTGTTGTGAGAGGTACCTGGTGTGTGTGAATATTGTTGTGAGAGGTACCTGGTGTGTGTGAATATTGTTGTGAGAGGTACCTGGTGTGTGTGAATATTGTTGTGAGAGGTACCTAGTGTGTGTGAATATTGTTGTGAGAGGTACACCTGGTGTGTGTGTATTGTTGTGAATATTGTTGTGAGAGGTACCTGGTGTGTGTGTGAATATTGTTGTGAGAGGTACCTGGTGTGTGTGAATATTGTTGTGAGAGGTACCTGGTGTGTGTGTGAATATTGTTGTGAGAGGCACCTGGTGTGTGTGTGTATCTTGTTGTGAGAGGTAATATTGTTGTGAGAGGTACCTGGTGTGTGTGAATATTGTTGTGAGAGGTACCTGGTGTGTGTGAATATTGTTGTGAGAGGTACCTGGTGTGTGTGAATATTGTTGTGAGAGGTACCTGGTGTGTGTGTGAATATTGTTGAGAGGCACCTGGTGTGTGTGTGAATATTGTTGTGAGAGGTACCTGGTGTGTGTGAATATTGTTGTGAGATGTACCTGGTGTGTGTGAATATTGTTGTGAGAGGTACCTGGTGTGTGTGAATATTGTTGTGAGAGGTACCTGGTGTGTGTGAATATTGTTGTGAGAGGTACCTGGTGTGTGTGAATATTGTTGTGAGAGGTACCTGGTGTGTGTGTGAATATTGTTGTGAGAGGTACCTGGTGTGTGTGTGAATATTGTTGTGAGAGGTACCTGGTGTGTGTGTGAATATTGTTGTGAGAGGTACCTGGTGTGTGTGAATATTGTTGTGAGAGGTACCTGGTGTGTGTGAATATTGTTGTGAGAGGTACCTGGTGTGTGTGTGAATATTGTTGTGAGAGGTACCTGGTGTGTGTGAATATTGTTGTGAGAGGTACCTGGTGTGTGTGAATATTGTTGTGAGAGGTACCTGGTGTGTGTGAATATTGTTGTGAGAGGTACCTGGTGTGTGTGAATATTGTTGTGAGAGGTACCTGGTGTGTGTGAATATTGTTGTGAGAGGTACCTGGTGTGTGTGAATATTGTTGTGAGAGGTACCTGGTGTGTGTGAATATTGTTGTGAGAGGTACCTGGTGTGTGTGAATATTGTTGTGAGAGGTACCTGGTGTGTGTGAATATTGTTGTTAGAGGTACCTGGTGTGTGTGAATATTGTTGTGAGAGGCACCTGGTGTGTGTGAATATTGTTGTGAGAGGCACCTGGTGTGTGTGAATAGAGGTACCTGGTGTGTGTGAATATTGTTGTGAGAGGTACCTGGTGTGTGTGAATATTGTTGTGAGGTACCTGGTGTGTGTGAATATTGTTGTGAGAGGCACCTGGTGTGTGTGAATATTGTTGTGAGAGGTACCTGGTGTGTGTGAATATTGTTGTGAGAGGTACCTGGTGTGTGTGAATATTGTTGTGAGAGGTACCTGGTGTGTGTGAATATTGTTGTGAGAGGTACCTGGTGTGTGTGAATATTTTTGTGTGAGGTACCTGTTGTGTGTGATTATTGTTGTGAGAGGTACCTGGTGTGTGTGAATATTGTTGTGAGAGGTACCTGGTGTGTGTGAATATTGTTGTGAGAGGTACCTGGTGTGTGTGAATATTGTTGTGAGAGGTACCTGGTGTGTGTGAATATTGTTGTGAGAGGTACCTGGTGTGTGTGAATATTGTTGTGAGAGGTACCTGGTGTGTGTGAATATTGTTGTGAGAGGTACCTGGTGTGTGTGAACATTGTTGTGAGAGGCACCTGGTGTGTGTGAATATTGTTGTGAGAGGTACCTGGTGTGTGTGAATATTGTTGTGAGAGGTACCTGGTGTGTGTGAATATTGTTGTGAGAGGCACCTGGTGTGTGTGAATATTGTTGTGAGAGGTACCTGGTGTGTGTGAATATTGTTGTGAGAGGTACCTGGTGTGTGTGAATATTGTTGTGAGAGGCACCTGGTGTGTGTGAATATTGTTGTGAGAGGTACCTGGTGTGTGTGAGAGTTGTTGATCATCAGTAATGTAAACAAACAATGGAAGGTGACGAAGGTAGTGAAGAGTCTCTGGTACAACATCATCAAGAACAACAACAACAACAACAACATGAACAAGACACTAAAGCACCACAACACAAGAAGAGTAAGTTCTTCTTTCTACTTTAAGACACAAAACAAGGTGATGAAAGACGTAGCAGCCAGAGCTGTGCTCCAGGACCTTAGTGGAACTTAACTCACTTTGCCTGAACTTTGTCTGGGTTAACCTAGATAA
This sequence comes from Cherax quadricarinatus, assembly GCF_038502225.1. Classification (NCBI taxonomy): domain Eukaryota; kingdom Metazoa; phylum Arthropoda; class Malacostraca; order Decapoda; family Parastacidae; genus Cherax; species Cherax quadricarinatus. The sequence goes on from NC_091366.1 coordinate 12,545,674, forward strand.
TTTACACCTATGTTAATATCTGCCGTATAGCCCTTGTGGCTTAGCGCTTCTTTTTGATTATAATAATAATAATATGTTAATATTTATGTTAATATTTATGATGTGTACCTATGCCTAAATAAACTTACTTAAGAAACTAGTCACTTTGCCTGATCTTTTTGGGTTATCTTGGGTAATTTACACACATTATTATATATGATTATTGTACTTACCTAAATTTGCATAATTGTACTTATGTGTACCTGTACCTAAATAAACTTACTTTAATTTTAAACCATTTCATCAGTATCAGTTACCAAGGTTGATACTATCGATGGGAATAAGTCACTTATTTTGACTTTTTCTTTTAGGTTGTTTTTCTACAAAATTTTAATTTTGTTACTATGTAAAATAACTCTGTTAATCTATATCTGTTCAACTGTACCTACATAAATTTACTTAACATCTATTGCTATCCATTTATAATAATAATAATAATAATAATAATAATAATAATATAATAATAATAATATATTTAATATCTTTATTTCTACAAGTACATGTACAAGGTATACACACCATAGCTGACATCAGTGACATACTACTATATATGGAAAGTCCCTTGTTATGCAGAGCATTTCCCGAAAATTAGGTCAATTTTGACAGCCAAGAATTACTAAAGTTCCAATAGAACTCAGTGTTCAGTGAGCCGCTGCCCAGTCTAAGGGTCGACAATCAAATGAATTCTTTATGAACAAGACCCAAAATTTGATCATTTAAAAAATCTCGGATATTATCCTAAAACCACAAGACTTTGAAAGGCAATAAATGACATGCCCATGCACTCTGCTCCAGGCCCAGACTCATGGAACTCTGTGTTCATCAAGAACTGAAAGAAGCCCCTGTCACGTGCCTTCAGCATTTTATGGAGAGGGAACATGGACACGGGTCATCCCACACTCACTGAAAACAACAGACAAAGGAGGCAGTAAACCAACTGCAAAGAACTACAGACCGATAACACTAACATCCCTTATCATAAAAATCTTTGAGAGGGTTCTAAGAAGCAAGATCACCACCCATCTAGATGCCCATCAATTACACAACCCAGGGCAACATGGGTTTAGAGCAGGTCACTCCTGTCTGCCCCAACTACTGGACCACTATGACAAGGTCTTGGATGCTGTTGAAGATAAACAAAATACAGATGTAATATACACAGACTTTGCAAAAACTTTTGACAAGTGTGACCATGGTGTAATAGCGCACAAAATGCATGATAAAGGAATAACAGGAAAAGTTGGTAGATGGATCTATAACTTCCTGACAAATAGAACACAAAGGGTAAAAATAAACAGAGTAAAGTCAGCGGCAGTTACAGTGAAAAGCTCTGTTCCATAAGGCACAGTACTTGCTCCAATTCTATTCCTCATCCTCATATCTGACATAGACAGAGATTTAAGCCATAGCTCAATGTCTTCCTTTGCAGATGACACCCAGATTGTCATGACAGTGACCTCCATCGAAGACACCGCGAGACTCCAAGCGAACATCAACCAAATCTTAAAATGAACCACTCAAAACAATATGAAGTTCAATGAAGATAAATTTCAACAACTCAGATATGAAAAAACTTCAGGAAATTAAAACTGTATCAGGGTATACAACAAATTCTAACCATACAATAGCGTGAAAAAGTGATATGAAGGACCTCGGAGTGATAATGTCAGAGGATCTCACCTTCAAAGACCACAACAATGTATCTACTTCATCTGCTAGGAATATGATGGGATGGATAATGATAACCTTCAAAACTAGGGACACCAAGCCCATGATGATTCTCTTCAAATCACTTGTTCTCTCTAGGCTGAAATACTGCTGTACACTAACTGCCCCCTTCAAGGCTGGCGAAATTGCCGACCTGGAGAGTGTACAAAGAATTTTCATGGCACGCATAACTTCGATAAAGCACCTTAATTACTGGGAACGCTTGAAGTTCCTAAACCTGTACTCCCTAGAATGCAGGCAGGAGAGATACATGATTATATACACTTGGAAAATCGTAGAGGGATTAGTACCAAACTTGCACATGAAAATCACTCCCTACGAAAGCAAAACACTCAGCAGATGATGCAACGTCCCCCCAATGAATTGCAGGGGTGCCACTAGCACAATAAGAGACAACACAATTAGTGTGAGGGGCCCAAGACCATTCAACTGCCTCCAAGCATACATAAGGGGAATTACCAATAGACCCCTGGCTGTCTTCAAGCAGGCACTGGACAGGCACCTAGTCAGTACCTGACCAGCCGGGCTGTGGGTAATACGTTGGACTGCGTGCGGCTAGCATTAACGGCCTGGTTGATCAGGCCAGGGTCCACCATGAAGCCTGGTCAAAGACCGGGCTGCGGGGGCATTGACCCCTGGAACTCTCTCCAGGTATACTACCTATGAGTTGTGGTTAAAAGCAGATACCAGTGGCACAGCAATGGGGAGGGTAAGATAAGAGATAAGATTTTGTTTGGATTTTTAACCCCAGAAGGTTGGTCACCCAGGATAACCCAAGAAGGTCAGTGCGTCATCGAGAACTGTCCATCTTATTTCCATTGGGGTCCTTCAATCTTCTCCCCCCAGGATGTGACCCACTCCAGTCGACTAACACCCAGATACCTACTTGCTTCTTAGGCGAATGGGGGATAGCATGTGTAAGGAAACATGCTCAGTATTTCCACCCGGCTGGGGATTGACTACGGACACTTAGTGTGTGTGAGGCAAGAGCATTGCCTACCAGGCCATGGGAGGCTAATGAGACTGTATGAGTTGTATCATGTACTTGTAGAAATAATTATTATTATTATTATTATTATTATTATTATTATTATTATTATTATTATTATTATTATTATTCTTTCTTTCTTTCTTTCAACACACCGGCCGTATCCCACCGAGGCAGGGTGGCCCAAAAGGAAAAACGAAAGTTTCTCCTTTTACATTTAGTAATATATACAGGAGAAGAGGTTACTAGCCCCTTGCTCCCGGCATTTTAGTCGCCTCTTACAACACGCATGGCTTACGGAGGAAGAATTCTGTTCCACTTCCCCATGGAGATAAGAGGAAATAAACAAGAATAAGAACTAGAAAGAAAATAGAAGAAAACCCAGAGGGGTGTGTATATATGTGCTTGTACATGTATGTGTAGTGTGACCTAAGTGTAAGTAGAAGTAGCAAGACGTACCTGAAATCTTGCATGTTCATGAGACAGAAAAAAGGACACCAGCAATCCTACCATCATGTAAAACAATTACAGGCTTTCGTTTTACACTCACTTGGCAGGACGGTAGTACCTCCCTGGGCGGTTGCTGTCTACCAACCTACTACCTATTATTATTATTATTATTATTATTATTATTATTATTATTATTATTATTATTATTATGCCCCCTCCCCTCAAATTCAAGAACTTTTTATTTTATTTTTTCCATAATGGCTAAATTTCACTGTATTATATTGACCAGTGACCATGAAAGCACAAAAGTTTAAGTAAGTTCTCATACATATATAAAATCAGATTTTTAAAAACTATTTCTTGGATTTTTATTATGATTTTTAAGCCTCCAGGTTGAAATCCTGGCTAAGCCCCCAAGTTCAAGTTTCCACTTCAACAAAAGAACAAGACTTTTGTAGCTAGTTTGATACTTCCCAGCTCAGTGTAATATTGTGAAATAGAAACTTGTTAAACTTTTGTAGTTTTGTACTCTGGTATGTTTTTTCTAATCTTTTCTTTTGTTTCATGGACATTGAATTTGACACATAAATTGTTCATGGCTTGGTTGGTAGCATCCTCAGCTCACACAATGAGGGACTAGGATTAATTCCTGGCATGAGTGAAATGTTAGGCAGGTTTCTATACACCTGCTGCCTTTGTTCACTTAGCAGTAAGTAGGTACCTGAATGTTAGCTCACTGCTGTGGGTAGCATCCTGGGGGAAAGATTAAAGTACCCCAATGGAAATAAGACAGACAGTCTCCCATGATGCGCTGACTCCATTGGGTTATCCTGGTTGTCTAACCCTCAAGTTTAAAAATCCTAACAAAATCTTATCTTACGGTATACACATTACTTTTCTATGTGATTTTTAGTAGTACTTATTCCTATAATATTTATTTTCCAATGTACAGTAGGCACAGCCTGAGACTGGAGTATGAGTGAGATAATCTACAGAACCACTTCACAGATAAGTTTAGAAATCTAATATGATTAATTAAGTAAGGGGTTTGCTAATGAAGCTAGTAATAGCAAGAAACAATAGACACATCTTCAAGAAAAATAATGCATAGAATTCTAACATTATTACTATTGTTATCATAGTATTACCTATATTCCTTAACCTTATAAAAGTTTGTACAAGCTTAAGTTCTGCCTAAAATGCTGCACAAATTATTGGACTTTTCAAATACGGTAGCACAGTACCAATGCAGTTTTTTCCAAATCCTTACAAAATTGCCATAATTACTGTTCAAAAAAGTCAGGAAACATTAATTATAATTATTAATTATCTTTTGAGTGCTATTTCTAAAATCCTAAAGAGGACAATATGTACTAGGTAGACTATGTGTTCAAGTGTAAGAATATTTTAATGAGAATATCCTTCATGGTAAGGATAGGACAATATCAGATTTTTTGTTGAAAATGAGTCTGATGGTCAGTTTAAGTCTGATACTGAAACCATAAAAATTAGCCAATATCCTTCAATACTGGCACCCATACTATTAGCACTGACCTTCATCTCTGATGGTCAGTTTAAGTCTGATACTGAAACCATAAAAATTAGCCAATATCCTTCAATACTGGCACCCATACTATTAGCACTGACCTTCATCACAGTTACCATACCAGTTTTAAGGGAGTTTATTCAGCTCACATCTACAGTATTCAGTTTTTTGTATGAATCTTACTAGGACCCAAATATTGGAAGGGAATATTACTATGATGATAACCTAACAATACAAAATGCTTTTTGTATTGTGAATCATGATATGCTGTTTCTATAAAACTGCAAGGTATTGTATAGAATCTATAGACTGTTTCAAATCTTACTTGAACAATGGGAAATATTGTTAATGCTAATATAGTCACACATTAATTTAGAATCATTGAGACCAGGAACTTTCTCTTATTTAAAATTTTCCAGATTCAAGCAAGGAGTAACAGTAGCAATAATAGCTATAACTGATTGCACTCAGTAGACTAGTGGTTGATACTGTACACATGTATTATTCAAGCGTATAAAATTTATGTAACTCTACAAAAAATGCTTAATTTTCCAAACTGAAACATGTAGAAAAGTGTTATAGATTATTTAAGCATTTATAAGTAAAAGTACTGTAGTGGGAAATGTAGAAAGGAAGATGAGCCAGTTTAAACAGTTGTCAGCACTGTACAGCTACCTAAGAATAAAGTTCCAGTATCATAAAAGGAAAGAATCAGAATATCAGACTTAATTGGTTAGATTCACTAGTCAAATGCTTCAATTTCAGATGTTGTTCACAAACTTATGGGACTGGTAAGGGACTGGAAAATTTCACAGAACATGTGTAGATGAGAACTCTTTCCAATTAAAAGTACAGTGGTTGCACTTGTGCATTGAGTTGCATTAGCTGACACACACTAATGCAGATGCAGAGTAATGGGTGTCTTGCTATGATGTAAGTGCAAAATAATGGGTGTCTTGCTATGATGCAGGTTCAAGGTAATGGGTGTTTTGCTATGATGTAAGTGCAAAATAATGGGTATCTTGTTATGGTTTGAGAGTGCTGGAAATCTTTTCATGATGTAGGAGTGTGGATGGGGGTGGATGCTGATCACAGGATACATTTTGTTTCTGGTTTTAACACTTGCCATCTCCCACCAGTCAGGTGTCCCATAAAAGAGGAAGTGCTTCCCATTCCATAGCTGTTTTTGTGGAACAAAGTACTGTATTTATTTGTTTATTTTATGTGAAGCAGTATCCCTTTGAATTTGCAAAAGTGTGCATATTGGAAAAAATAAAATTGAGGACTGGGCCGTGGGGGCACTGACCCCCAAAAAACCTCTAGAGAGGCAAGATCATGGCAGGGTTGTATTCTCAGTGTGTTTTAAGAATGCAGTTCATGACAGGAAAATTGTATTCAGTTTAATGCTTATCTAGGAAGTTCATCATATGATTTCTAGAAGTACAGTATATTGAAGAATGAGATACTTATGTAGCATTTGGGAATCTTTATTGTGGAAACCTTTTGCTAGTCATTGGCTTCTTCAGTCCAATACAGAGAATAACAGTGGAAGATGAACTGAAGATGCTACTGGCAGGTGAAACATTTCATTAGTAAAGATTCCCAGATATTGCACAAGTGTCTCATTCTTCAACATGTCCATTTTCAAAACCACTTTCATTACCTAACAGTATATTATTTTCAGTTGATGTCTTGCTAAAAGCAACTGGTGATGCTCCCATCATGAAGAAGAAGAAATGGGCAGTAGAAGGTGAGAAGCCAGTTGGATGGATCGCTGAGTTCATCCGCAAATACCTGAAGATGGACTTGAGTGACACTTTGGTAAGTTTTCACAAGACGTAAGTTAATTGTTTGCATCCTTTAGAAAGCATTTCTTGATGTTTAGCCATATCATCCTTAAAGCAAAACACTTAGTTTATCAGTAACATGAGGTATTCTTTTAAAATGATACAGTGGTACCTCGAGTTTCGAACAGCTCCCATCTCGAACAATTATGTAAGTGCATTTTTGTAAGTTCTTTTGTAAGTGTATTTTTGGGGGTCTGAAATGGACTAATCTAATTTACTTTATTCCTTATGGGAACAAATTTGTTCAGTATCAGCTATCGAATAGCCTGGAACAAATTAAGTTTAACTCGAGGTACCACTGTACTTTGAAAGTCTGTACGTAGTTTAAAAAAATTCTCTTTCCAAAACATTGTTATCTATCATGTATCTACCAATTTACCTATTATCCAATTACATGAGCTGAAACAGTGACCTCAAGTCAGTCAGCTTTGATTTAAGTATCATTATCCAAGTTAACAGTGTGAACAACAAATTCTCTAAGTGTATGCATGTTGGTTTCTCATTGAAATCAAAGTACAGTGGACCCCCGGTTAACGATATTTTTTCACTCCATAAGTATGTTCAGGTGCCAGTACTGACCGAATTTATTCCCATAAGGAATATTGTGAAGTAGATTAGTCCATTTCAGACCCCCAAACATACACGTACAAACGCACTTACATAAATACACTTACATAATTGGTCGCATTCGGAGGTAATCGTTATGCGGGGGTCCACTGTACTTATTCAATAATCCTAACCAATTAACTCAAAATTGTTGTGAAATGAAGCCGAATATTTTTTACAGAGGCAGTTTTGTATTACAGTACTGTGTAATGAAAACAAAAAAAGTGATATCAGCAGGGATCTGATACCGAGGCAAAGAGGAAAATATGAGTGAATTATGAATAAGACAACAATAAGGGATGAGTGAATTGGATATAAAGTGAATCACATCTTGTTTTTGACTAATTTTTTCAGCAATAATCCTCATTGTAAAAATGTGATTCACAGATACATTAACTTATAAAGTCTGACAGTTTCTTCACTTGCCATTAATGATCAATTTTTGTGTGTGTGTGTGTTGTACTGCACTGTCTTGTTTATGGAATACATAACTGTACAGTCAGTAATACATTTAAGTACAGTACATAGCTGACCTTGTTAAGTAAAAGAATGATGACTAGTTTTTATAAAAATCAAATGTTATGGACTATACATTTTCATGAATAATTCTCTACTTTTTTAATAGTTTGTGTATGTAAACCAAAGCTTTGCACCAGCACCTGACCACATCGTCAGGAACCTGTACGAGTGCTTCGGATCAGATGGCAAGCTAGTTCTTCATTACTGCAAGACGCAAGCTTGGGGGTGATACATCTTTCTTTATTTATCATTAATTTATATACTGTATACTATGTATATGCTAGTTTATTTTTGGACAAGACAGAATTTCTTCCCCTGATATAAGCTAAATGCTACTCTTAGGCTGTTGATCTTCTATGAATAACAGTTTGTATACAAGTTTTAAAGTTTAGTATATTTTAAAACGATGCTTTTTAATGCAACAACTTATTATCTCTTTAATATTACTTAAATGTATAAAGTATGAAGTCAAGTTTTCTACTTATAGAGCTGGTAGTGTTTTGGTCTTTAGTATTTATGGGAAACTAGTCTTTTGTAGCCATTAATAATATCTTATTAGTTTTCTTGTTATTATTTAGTCAAAGGTTTTAAAACTGTAATTAATACAATTGTTAAATTTAAAAATTATGAGGTCAGCTTGTTAATGCATCTGCCATACTGTATTCAATATTTAAATGACATAATTAATAATAATGTTTCTTTTTAGAATTTCTTTAACACTTTCATAAGAAGCTCTGTTTGTCTAGGATAATAAGTACAAGCAGAAATATTAGGTAAAATTAGTGCAACCCTATGTAATATATTTAAGTATGAATTTTTGCAGAAAGCTTAAGTGTCTATATTATTGTAATGAAATTTATTATGTACAAATATTGTAAAGCTGTGTATATAGAGCTTTTTCCTAATGGGAAATAATCATTGCTGACTTCAGAGTGATAATTTGGGATCTTTTTTTTGTTTTATAAAAACCACATTGTAAACCCAAGGCAGAAGCAGAGACCACAGTCAACACGACTCACAAAATCATAATGACACGATTGCAAATAAACCATACCACAGGCGGGGATAGAACCCACTCAAAACATTATTGGTGGGATTTTATGTTAACAAAACAAACTGAAGGAGGGGTGTTAATGTTGCAGTTTAAAAACTGTAGTGTAAAGCACCCTTCTGGCAAGACAGTGATGGAGTGAATGATGGTGAAAGTTTTTCTTTTTCGGGCCACCCTGCCTTGGTGGGAATCGGCCAGTGTGATAATAAAAAAAAAAAAAAACTGCACTTTGAGTGGATGGGCTTGCAATATTGGACCCAAGATGGTAATGGATTCTAATATGAAACCTCTGTAATTTTTTTTAACACGCTGGCTGCCTCCCATCAAAGCAGGGTGACCCCAAAATAAAAAAGAAACACTATCATTTACACTATTGCAGTCTTTGCAGAGGCGCACATATATGACAGTTCAGATGTTATTCCAAAAAGCAAATATCTGGAACCCCCTCTTTAAAGTGCAGGCATTGCACTTCCCACCTCAAGTTTGGCTAACTGGTCTCCCCGAATCCCTTCACAAAATATTACCCTGCCCACACTCCAACAGCTTGTCAAGTCCCAAAAACCATTAATCTCCACTTCTATCTAACATGCTCATACATGCCTGCTGTATGTCCAGGCAACTCTCTTAAAACTTATACAAACAAGTTAAACTGCTAAGTTATGCTGATATTGATGAAAAATATTGTTTTGTCCTGTGTACTTGTCAGCTTATATATTGATAAAGGTAGTGTTTCTTAGGGGAAAATTGGTCCTCAGTATAAGACATTACTTTATTATATTATGTTATAACTGAAGAGTATCTGATTTTAATGCCATCTGATAATGTTGACAATTAATAAAAGATCAACAATTGAGTACTGTACTGTACTTAACCTGATAACTTATTCTCAGACAATACAAAATTAGCTGTTAAATTGTAAAGTTTATACTGACACTTTATGCAGACTTTCCATGATTTCTTAACTAACACTTATTTACTACATCAGTTGTAACTACTATTGTTTCAGCTGATGATCTCCCCTCAACACTGTTACTTCTTAACCTTTGCTACCACATCTGCCTGTGTCGAGTAGTGCTGATTGACCCTCATGGATTTAGCGTTTTCCATGTGTTTTTTTTTTAAAACACCAACCATCTTCCTCTGAGGCAGGGTGACCTAAAAAGAAAAACGAAAGTTTTTTTAAAGAAAAACAAAAATTTTTTTTAAAGAAAAACAAAAGTTTTTCTTTTAAATTTAGTAAATTCTACAGGAGAAGGGGCTACTAGCCCTTTGCTCCTGGCATTTTAGTCACCTCTTACTACATTTACAGCTTATGGAGAAACAGATATTTATTTGGAGACATAAATAATGCAAGTCATAGAGAGTGCTTTATATTCTGGACTCGGGCCTGTTGCCTTTGGTTATATGCCAAAATTCTCCTGATGACAAGTTCTTGCCTTACCTGGTGGGGAGAAGGGATTATGATCTTTACTGTTATGGCCATACCAAGTGGGCTTTGGCTGTTAAGATGGCCATGACTTGTAGAGACCAAACTAAATGCTGCCATGTGCATTTGCTGTGCATAGCTGCCCATAAATTCTGTTGTCCCTTGCCTGGTAAAACAGATTACAGGTGGAGTTGGAGCCTACACACTTCTTTGGTATGGAAATAGAATAGAGATCAAGTGGGAAGTTCAGTACTGACCCTGCTTGAATAAACTGGTTGGTGTTGCAACACTTCCCACTTTTTGGTGGGGTTAATACATAACCCCACCAAAAAGTGGGAAGTGTTGCAACACCAACCAGTTTATTCAAGCAGGGTCAGTACTGAACTTCCCACTTGATCTCTATTCTATTTCCATACCAAAGAAGTGTGTAGGCTCCAACTCCACCTGTAATCTGTTTTGCCAGGAGAGCAACAATGTGCTGGTACCATTTTGGTCTTGTTGCTGCCATTTACCTAGTTGTTAGTCACTCATGAACACTTCTTTATTAACCCTGCAGACATTTGTTTTTAGTACACAGGGAAGCATACCCTTGATGAACATGGATTATTCCTAATTATTCTATGCCATCTTCAAAGTTTGGTTAGTTTAATATCTCTATTATGCACCCTATACCCATCCTGTGAGTGGCAGTCAAAATATTACAGAGGTACACAGTGGGTCCAGGGACTGGACCACAAAGTTTTGATAGCTACACAAGTTATAATGGCAATAAACTATTTACATGTTTAAATATAAGGTTAATTTATAAATAACCCTTGTAATACTTGACACCAATGCTTTTATTCTTCAAGCAAGTACTGTACTTCTCTCGCTCTCTCTCTCTTCCTGACTATAATCATAAGAAATCTCCACAATGATCAGATATCTCCTACGTGAGGTGTTTGATCCACAGATTTTGTCAGAATTTTTATACTCCATCCCACAGAAACTTTGGACAAACTAGAGACTTACAGAGTCAGCCAAGTAATACTGAGAGCAGTAGGCCTGAAGGTCATGTTTTATACCCAGCAAGCAGCGCTGTATAGCCCTTGAGGCTTAGCGCTTCTTTTTGATTATAATAAGAATAATAATAATAATAATAATAATATACCCAGCAAGATGGTGTATGTATAGTACTGCTTAATGCTGCTATACAAGTGGATAACTTTACAAAACTATGAACTACAGATAACAGAGTATAGTACACAATACACAAATAACCCGCACATAAAAGAGAGAAGCTTACGACGACGTTTCGGTCCGACTTGGACCATTTACAAAGTCATACTAACCAGAAGTGGAGCAAGATGGCTATATATAGGTAGGAAGAGGTGGGGGTAGTAGTAGTAGTAGTACAAGAATGGTAAATAATATCGACAAGATGAAATTAAGACACATGCGCAACACCCGGGCACCTCTATCGTAGACGTTTCGCCATCCAGCCAGCCACTGGATTGCGCATGTATCTTAATTTCATCTTGTCGGTATTATTTACCATTCTTGTACTACTACTACTACTACCCCCATCTCTTCCTGCCTATATATAGCCGTCCTGCTCCACTTCTGGTTAGTGTGACTTTGTAAATGGTCCAAGTCGGACCGAAACATCGTCGTAAGCTTCTCTCTTTTATGTGCGGGTTATTTGTGTATCGTTCCAGTCACGGTATTGTGCCTTTTTTTTTGTTATTTAACAGAGTATAGCATTGGAGACATTAAATGTAATAGTGTGGGGTGATCAGTCTTTAACCCGTAAACGGTCCAAGCAGATCTACGTTCACATGTGTAGTGCTACAAAAGTAGATCTAAGTTTTTTTTTTTACATATTTTCAAATGTAACAAAAAAAAATTAGGTCAAAGTTTTTTTACACATTTTCAAATGTAAAAAAACAAAAAGAATATCTACTTTTTTTACATACTTTCAAATGTTTGTAAAACGTATATATACGTTTGGACCGTTTACGGGTTAAGGTTTGAGGGACTTGCTGCCTAGCAAGGCATAGGGATTAATAACATCAAAACTAATGTCTCCAGTGGTATATATCTTGAGCCACCTTTGCAACTGTTGGCAACAATATTGGTCTGAGTTAATTCATAAATTATGTTCAGTCATCCGTGTTGTGGTTGGGAGACTACACTCACCCGTCTTCGCATTGGTCACGCACATCTCAGTCATGGGTATCTCATGGAGAGGCGCCCAGCTCCACTCTGTGGGAATTGTCAGGTTCCAATTTCAGTTTGCTATATTCTATTAGACTGTCCTGTCTTTCAGTGAGCACATAGAATTTACCTCCAATGTTGTTACCATTCTAATGCCCTTACTTTATCTTCCCTCCTCACTGATGGCTCCACCTCTGACACAGACTCCCTCTTTGACTTTTTGACAGCAAGAGATTTATTACATCAACTTCTATTATGCAGCAGGTGTTTAGGTAACGACATTTCATTCGACTTTATTTCATCATAATGTTGATGAGAATAAATAAATTCTTGGCTGGGGCCACTGTCTGTGTGGAGTTTGCATGATCTCTCTGCATGGGTTTTCTCCAGGTACTCTCATTTCCTCCAGTATTCCAAAGATGTGCATGTTAGGTTAATTTGCATGTCTAAATTGTCTCAGTATGAGTGAGTGTGGGTGTGTGTGTGAGTGCGCCCTACGATGGAATGGCATCCTGTCCAGGGTTGGTTCCTGGCTTGTGCCCTGAGCTGCTGGGATAGGCTCCCGCCACCCATGAACCCTGAACTGGAATAAGCGGATTGGAAGATGAATGAATACCAATTATTGTAAAATAAACATTCGTAAAGTATATGATAATCATACAAATGCACAGCAATACACAATGTGGTACGAAAGCACTTAGTGAACGCGCCATATTTGTTATTTGTGTGGTGGTAGGAGGTGTTCCTTACAATTTTCACTTTGCAAACATATATGCCTTGATTTAACCCTGTAGGAATTTAACTCTTGTTTATATCAATTAGCATATGGTAAAATTGGTTTCATTATACTTCATTTCGCTTAGAGTCGCAGTTTCCAAGAACCTGTTGACTTTAAGTGAGGACTTACTGTACATCCTTTAGCACTTTTCACCGCCCTTACTAACTCTACCTCTGTTATACTCCCCACCCCTCGCTTGTCTATGATTAGGCATAATTACACCTTTTAGCACACCCTACCCTGCAGCACTATATGACCCCTATGGGTTTAGCATTTAGTTTTCTTTCTTTCTTTCAACACACCTGCCATATCCCACCAAGGCAGGGTGGCCCAAAAAGAAAAACTAAAGTTTCTCTTTTAAATTTAGTAATTTACACGGGAGAAGGGGTTATTAGCCCCTTGCTCCCGGCATTTTAGTCGCCTCTTACAACACGCATGGCTTATGGAGAAAGAATTCTGTTCACTTCCCCATGGAGTTAGCACTTAGTTATGATTATGATAATAATAATCCAGTGGTATAATCTCCTGTCTTCGGCTGTGGAAGCTGTTGTGTCAGTAAAGACACCCAAATATTGCACATGTCTTATTCATCTGCTAGGAAGGCATGGCTATGGTTGTCTAATATTTTTTTACCAGAAGAGCAAGGGTGTGGAGCATCAAAAGTACTGTATCATCTTGCATTTGTTTTGCAGGGTGTACACAAAAACACTTCCTGATTTCAAGCAGGTATAACATGTAACTTTATTGTAATAATCTTTCATAGTTAGTAGCTACAGACGCAGGATTTCATTCAGTTTCATGTGGTATAGGGTAGCATTAAAGGCACTCAATGTGCGCCCCTTTGGTTGCTCGGCAAACATCAATGCAATAGTCCAGTTCGGTCCAGACACTCTGCAGCATATCTGGTGTCATCATGCAAATTGCTTCAGTGATCGAAATTTTCAGCCCCTCCAGGGTTGCAGGTAGTGGTGGTACTTAAACTGTGCTCTTCATGTACCCCCAAAGAAAGAAGTCACAAACAGTTAGGTCCTGTGAAGTGGTTAATAAGTCAGTAACCCCTGATATGGTATATCTTTTAGTTACATTGCCTTTATATATTTCCAGTGATGTGATGTAGTGGGGCAGCGGACATTGTAACATTATGAGATGGAGCTCTGTATCCTATGATTTAGGGAGATATTTTTTTACAGTAACCATGTGTGTGTAGGTCACCACCTCTTCCATGTAGAAGAGCTTTGGGCAGAACAGCTCCTGGGCACAACCATCCTACCTTGTCTCTGTTCCTTAGCAGTTACTGTTCGTAGTTAGCAGCACAGCCGCACTCGTCACTTTGTCATAATCAAATACTACCATGTTCTCCTGGTAGCCTGCTAGCTTGTCATCTTGAATATGGTCATCACTTCCAGGGGTGCTTTCAGCGTAGGATAAAGGAATAGCATTTCTGCTGTACAGTTCTTTTTCCCAGGAAGGTACATGTATTGAACCCGTAAACGGTCCAAACGTATATATACGTTTTTTCAACATTTGAAAGTATGTAAAAAAGTAGATCTTCTTTTTGTTTTTTTACATTTGAAAATGTGTAAAAAAAACTTTGATCTACTTTTTTTTTTGTTATATTTGAAAATATGTAAAAAAAACGTAGATCTACTTTTGTAGCACTACACATGTGAACGTAGATCTGCCTGGACTGTTTACGGGACGTATTGTTGTATTTTTTTTCTGGGATTTTTAATGTCGGTTAATGACGTATTCCCCAAACATCTTGACCAGGAGGCTGATATCCAATCTTTCAGTGTTTACAATAAACTTGTTTTTGTTCCTACCCTTAGTGGGCCCCTAGCTCTCCTGAAGTGCACCTCTTTCTTGGTCTTTGACTGACTCCACTATTACTACTACCACTACCTTTCTGCTTCCTTTCCTACTACCTCTCTTGTCCCGTCCCTGTCTGCTGGCCTATATATACTCCCTCCTTCTCTCCTTTCTGTTAGTGACTTTGTAAATGGTCCAAGTTGGACCGAAACATCGTCTTAAGCTCCTCCCTCCAATGTGCGGGTTATTCGTGTATTGTTCCAGTCACGGTATTGTGCCTTTTTGTTATTTATAGACTTGTTACTCCCATTACATTGTTCTTTTGTAGGTATGTGTAAGCTCTCGATTTAACAGACATACAGAAGAGGGAGCAGGTGGCTAGTGATGGATAAAGATGAGATTGTTTTTTGTTGTGATTAGCAGTAATAATAATATCTTCATTTCTACAAGTACATGTACAAGGTATACAGGCCTAGCTGACATCAATGACATACTAGTTATTACTGGAGTTTACCTGGAGAGAGTTCCGGGGGTCAACCCCCCACGGCCTGGTCTATGACCAGACCTCATGGTGGATCAGGGCCTGATCAACCAGGCTGTTACTGTTGGCTGCACGCAATCCAACGTATGAGCCACAGCCCGGCTGGTCAGGTACCAACTTTAGGTGCTTCTCCAGTGCCTGCTTGAAGACAGCCAGGGGTCTATTGGTAATCCCCCTTATGTATGCTGGGAGGCAGTTGAACAGCCTTGGGCTCCTGACACTTATTGTGTTATCTCTTAACATGCTAGTGACACCCCCTGCTTTTCATTGGGGGGATGTTGCATCGTCTGCCAAGTCTTTTGCTTTCGTTGTGAGTGATTTTCATGTGCAAGTTCGGTACTAGTCCCTCTAGGATTTTCCGAGTGTATATAATCATGTATCTCTCCCGCCTACATTCCAGGGAGGGCAGGTTCAGGAATTTCAAGCGCTCCCAGTAATTGAGGCGTTTTATCTCTGTTATGCATGCCGTGAAGGTTCTCTGTACATTTTCTAGGTCAGCAATTTCACCTGCCTTGAAAGGTGCTGTTAGTGTGCAGCAATATTCCAGCCTAGATAGAACAAGCGACCTGAAGAGTGTCATCATGGGCTAGGCATTCTTAGTTTTGAAGGTTCTCATTATCCATCCTGTCATTTTTCTAGCAGATGCGATTGATACAATGTTATGGTCCTTGAAGGTGAGATCCTCTGACATGATCACTCCCAGATCTTTGATGTTAGTTTTTCGCTCTATTTTGTGGCTGGAATTTGTTTTGTACTCTGATGAAGTTTTAATTTCCTCATGTTTACCATATCGGAGTAATTGAAATTTCTCATCATTGAACTTCATATTGTTTTCTGCAGCCCATTGAAACATTTGGTTGATGTCCGCCTGGAGCCTTGCAGTGTCTGCAATGGAAGACACTGTCATGCAGATTCGGGTGTCATCTGCAAAGGAAGACACGGTGCTGTGGCTGACATCTTTGTTTATGTCAGATATGAGGATGAGAAACAAGATGGGAGCGAGTACTGTGCCTTGCAGAACAGAGGTTTTCACCGTAGCTGCCTCAGACTTTACTCTGTTGACTACTACTCTTTGTGTTCTGTTTGTGAGGAAATTATAGATCCATCTACTAACTAATCCTGTTATTCCTTTAGCACGCATTTTGTGCACTATTACGCGATGGTCACACTTGTTGAAGGCTTTTGCAAAGTCTGTGTATATTACATCTGCATTCTTTTTATCTTGTAGTGCATCTAGGACCTTGTCATAGTGATCCAGTAGTTGGGACAGACAGGAGCGACCTGTTCTAAACCCATGTTGCCCTGGGTTGTGTAATTGATGTGTATCTAGATGGCTGGCAATCTTGCATCTTAGGACTCTTTCAAAGATTTTTATGATATGGAATGTTAGTGCTATCGGTCTGTAGTTCTTTGCTATTGCTTTACTGCCCCCTTTGTGGAGTGGGGCTATGTCTGTTGTTTTTAGTAACTGTGGGACGACCCCAGTGTTCATATTATATAGAAACGGGTAAATTAGGTCAATTTTCTCCCAGGATGTGACCCACACCAGTCGACTAACGCCCAGGTACCCATTTTACTGATGGGTGAACACACAACTGGTGTTTACCTGGAGTTTACCTGGAGAGAGTTCTGGGGGTCAACGCCCCGGCGGCCCGGTCTGTGACCAGGCCTCCTGGTGGATCAGAGCCTGATCAACCAGGCTGTTACTGCTGCAGTGATTTTCGTTTGCAAGTTCGGTACTAGTCCCTCTAGGATTTTCCAGGTGTATATTATCATGTATCCTGCCTGTGTTCCAGAGAGTACAGGTTCAGGAACTTCAAACGCTCCCAGTAATTGAGGTGTTTTATCTCCGTTATGCATGCCGTGAAGGTTCTCTGTACATTTTCTAGGTCAGCAATTTCACCTGCCTTGAAAGGTGCTGTTAGTGTGCAGCAATATTTCAGCCTAGATAGAACAAGCGACCTGAAGAGTGTCATCATGGGCTTGGCATCCCTAGTTTTGAAGGTTCTCATTATTCATCCTGTCATTTTTCTAGCAGATGCGATTGATACA